>NC_056746.1:612034993-612105653 GCF_019279795.1 Protopterus annectens | reverse complement strand
ATTCCAAACGGTGACACCAAATTAAAACAAAAATATGCTGCCTGGTGTTAGTATAGTCAGAGTAGTCAGAGCTGAAAGAGTTACAAGATGAAATAATAGGTTATGAAGGGTGAGAGCAGGAGCATTGCCATGAGGAAGATAGATAAGAGTGGAGTGATTTTTTGAAGGATGGGAGGCTTGTGATAGTACGAATAGAGGGAGGAAGGGAGTTCCATGGCGTGCTAGAGAGAAGGACAGGAGGTTTTGTCCAGGAGGGTGGTGGGGTCTGTGTATTTCTATAAGGTTTTGATTGTTTGATCTTAGCTGTCTTTGTGTGTGGTGCATTTTAAAGGTAGAAGAGAGTGAGGGGCAGAGGGATGGCTGGAAAATCAGTTTGTGAGCATATGTGAGTTGGGTATATGAGAGGTAGTTGGGTAGTTCTAACCATTTTAGTTGGTGGAGTGGTTCACAGTGGTGTATAGATGATTTGTTAGAAGTGGCAAATTTGGCAATTTTATTGTAACAAGAGGATAGTTTGGTTTTGAGGGAAGATTGGAGGTTAGTGAGAAGGGGTGCTCCATAGAGGAGGGAGGGTAAGAGAAATGTAGTTGAGAGTGTAATTTTGGTAGCTGGGCTAAGAAAGCGATTATGACGGTAGAGCATTCCAAGTTTTGGTGTGTTTTTTTATGTTTTTAGCAGATGGGAGTGGAATTTAAACTGGTCATCGATTTGGACTCCTAATAGTTTGGTTTCTGATACAAGCTCAAGGAGAATGTTATTATGGCTATAGATGGAGAATGATTTAAGATCGATGTTAGTATTTTTTGATGGGGTAAATATCATGAGTTTGGTTTTAGTAGCATTAAGGGCTAGATGGTTGTCTTTCATCCAATTTTCAGTGGTGGAGAAGGCTTCCTGGGTAAGCTTTAGTAGAGTTGGTATGGATGAGGCAGTGCAGATGATTGTGGAATCATCTGCATACTGAATGATATTAGCTTGAGGGATAGCGTGATAAAAGTCATTAATGAAAATATTGAAGAGAAGGGGGCCCAGGATGGAGCCTTGTGGGACACCTGTAGGGGTATTTAGAAAGGAGGAAGTGGCTTTTTTCCATTTGACTGCTTGTTGTCTGTTGGAGAGATAGCTGTTAAACCAGTGGAGTGAAGTGAGAGAAAGGTTTAGATTAGATAGTTTAGTAAGAAGTAGGTTATGGGATATAGTATCAAAGGCCTTGGAAAGATCAAGAAGAGTGGTAGATACAATGAGTCCAGAATCCCTAGCTTTGTTAACAGTTTCGAGGAAAGATAGAAGGGCTGTCATAGTACTATGATGGGGTCTGAATCCATGTTGGGTGGGGGTTATTTGATTGTTGTCCAAGAGGTGGGGAAATAAATATTTTTTAAATAAATAAAAAAAATGTTTTATAAGTAGATACTAAATATTATGGATCAGAAAAAAGATAGCGTGAATGTATATCAAATTAGTAAAAGTAATGTTTACATTCTGAATTAAAACTGTCATAAATAAAAAAAATGAATGTACATATAAACACATGGAAGTCAAGAACTGGCAGCAGGTAGGAAGACACATTTTGGCATGTAAGCAGATACAAATGAAAAGCTACAATCAATAAAGAAAATAAGCAAGTAACATAACCAAAAACTACATGAATGCATTTCGTTTGGATCTATGTTAAGATATCAAGGATAACGGCATACGGCCTGCTACCTTTTCCAGGTTACACTCCCCAGCCCTTTACATTCCCACCCACTATGCCAGCCCTGCTTAAACAATCACAGAGTGGCATGCTTTGGAATAACTTTTTTTGAAATGAAAGGAACAGTGTATATTCTTACTATTTATTTGTTACTTAAGCACCTATTAAAACAGTAAACCATAAAGTAGCCAAAGATATTTGCAAAGATTGATGTCTACGTATATATAAAAAAAAATATTCTGAAAAAAGTTTACTGAAGCCAGCTTGCTCCAAATGCTTCAGGCTTCAATCTACAAAGTATTAAACTGAGAAGCTTTCTCCAAAATGAATTTCTAGATTACTCTGATGCAGTTGCACTGCACTTGGAAACAGTAGTCCTATTAAATAGTTCTACTAACGGAGCTGTGTCTTACATGCATCACAGAGCTCAGCGTATGCTGCTCACTAAAAATGGCTCAATTTATTTATTTATTTATTTACTTACTAATTGACATTTGATTACTGGGAAAGTCCAACTGGGTAGAAGCCTATTTTCAGTGAAGGCCTGGGAAGAAATGCTCTAAATTATTACAAAAACATTTTAAGAACAATAATAACTTTACAATCTTCAAAAATAAAACAAAAACATCTGCAGTTTAAATAATTATAACAAGTTAGACAGAATATAAAAACATTGGTTAAGAATCGATACAAGGGATATGACAATCATTTAATATTTCGAGAAATTCTAGACAGTCTGTAGAGAAATTAAAGTAAGTTAGTCTAATACAAATAGGAATTGCAATATGCAGTGAGAGAAAACAGGCTTATGGTATATTTAGAGAGAAAGTCAGGGAAGAGAATTAGATAGCAGTAAGGAAGTAAGTGAAAAAGGAAGAGAAAAGAGGTATAAGGAATGAAAAGGTATCTGTTCATATTTAGGGATATAGTTTATCCTAGTTTTGAGGAAGAACAGAGCCAGATATTAGCTAAGAAGTCTTTCAGCATGGTTTTAAAATATGGGAGGGAGGGTATAGACCTGATGGATACAGGTAAGGAGTTCCAGGCCTTAGCAACCTTGCATGAGTACAGACAATGCCCAGCAGATTTGCTAGGTTTGCAGACATACAGGAGTTTTTGGTCACTGGATCCCAAAGACCGACTGGGAACACATAGGTGTGTAGAATGTTCTTTTAGTGCTGGACAGGCAGATGGATGCTGGATAATTTGATAGGTGGTAGGAAGTTGTATATATGTTAGCTGATGTGGCAGTTGTAACCAATTTAGGCTTTTCAGTGTTATACAGTGGTGGGTTATGAAAGGGGTACCGGCTGGAAATTTATCAACTTTAATATGGCGTTATTTATGTTTTAATTTTTGTGAAGCCTAGAGGTTAGTAAGGATAAGAGCACCAAAAAGAAGAGTGGGGAGGCGATAAGTAGTGGCAAGTGTAGTTTAAGTTGTGTCACTGAGAAAATTTTTGGCTCTGTAAAGCATCCCTAGTTTTTGATGAGTTTTTCTTATGCAATTTTGTATGTGCAGGTCGAATATAAGATTATCATCCATTATCACCCCTAATAGTTTCCTAAGAGAAGTGACTTCAATGGTCGTGTTATCAAGAATGAGAGGACTTTACATTGTTTTTTTTTTTTTGTTTTTTTCATGACTGAGGGATTTAGGGGGAAAAAGTAGTAGTTTGGTCTTTTTGGGTCAAGCATGAGTTGTGAATTACAAAGCCATGTTTCAGTGCCTGTTAAAGCTTCCTAAGTAATTTTGTGGAGGTGTATCATGTTTTCAGATGTGCAAATGAAAGTGGAATCATCTACATATTGTATTAAGGTGGCCTGTTGTGTAGAAGTATAGAGGGTGTTGCTGAAAATGTTAGAGGAGAGGGTGACCAAGGTGCAAAGTCTTGTGGTACACCGGTGGTGACTGGGAGGTGAGAGAGCATGAGGTGCCATTTTACTGACTGATACCTATTGGTTATGTAGCTTTTGAGCCACAGAAGGGTGGGCTGAGAGAGACCTAGTGAGGACATTTGAAGTAGAAGTTTTCTGTGACAAACTCTGCTGAAGGCTTTAGACAAGTGTAGAAATAAGGAAGAGACTAGTTTGCCATTATGTCCAGCTTTATTGACAGTATCCAAATAGATTAGAAGGGTAGTGCTAGTACTATGGGAAATATGAAAGCCATGTTGTGCAGGATATACAAGCTCCTGCAGGAGATAGTTTAGAAATTGTTTCTGAATACATTTTCAAGTATTTTGGCAAGGATAGATAAGATTGCTATAGATCTAAAGTTATTAGTGTTTTTTGAATTTCCTCCTTTGTTCAGAGGTATAATGTGGGACTTTTTCCAGAGAGGTGGAATGTGAGATTCAAGGACTGAGCTATATATAACAATTGAGACTGAATAGGCAATGCTATTGGCTTCTGTTTTTAGGTACTCGCTTGGAAGGTCATCAGCTGAAGAAGAGCATAGTGTAAATTTGTTTGAGTAGTTTTATACAAGATGTGGGCACAGGTTTGAAGGTGACAGTAGATGTGGTGGTATGTGGCTTTTGGGCAGGGTTGGGTTTAGATGTTGAGGAATCCTTGGTTAGAAATGCTATACTATCTATAAAATAAGAGTTGAACTGTATTGCATTTTCAAGTGGTGAGTTATCGGGAGAGGGATTTGGGTTACATTTTTGGTCAGGGTGTAAGATTTCTTTAACGGGTGTCCAAATTGTTTTAGGGTTGTGTTTAGTATTATTCTGAAAATTATTATAGTATAGTGTTTTGTCTTGATTTATTTGCTTTTTAGTACGATTGTGAAGCATTCTGACGTTTTCAAGATATTGAAATGTTTTATATTGTTGCCATTCTTTCCATGCTTTTTCTCCATCCTGCATTATCATTCTACTCTTTTTGGATAGCCAGCTTGCATTATTTGTTTTCAGTCTCTTCCTTCTAGGAGGTGCAAAGCTATTTAGGATATTTAAAAAAGTTGTACTGGATTAAATTACAGCATCGTCTAAGGGGAGGATTTTCAGGAAGTTTCATTTAATAGATGATATTGTAGTAATGAACATTCCTGGGTTAAACTTGGAAAGGTTACGTGCTGTTTTATAAATATGCTGTTTAACTGGATGTGGGAGATGTCTAGTCGCATAGACTGGGAAATTATCACTGAGAGAATCTGACGTTGTACCTGTGGTGGAGCATTTACTAGGGTCTGATACTAGGATCCAGGCTAATAGAAAATCTGATGTCCTGCTATAATGTGTGGGGCTATTAATTAGTTGTGTGAAATCATGTAAGTTCATGCTGCATGTAAGGGAGTTACAGTTTATCTTCAACCAATTAACACTCACATCACCAAGTAATATTTACTGATATCCAATGTAGGATATCTTCCAATATAGCTGTATTGGTGGCAGGAGGATATAAAGGACAGTAATGCATATTTGTTTATAATTGTTTCTTTTGAGGAAAGCATTAAGACTCTGCTGAATTGAATTTTGGAGTCAATTTGCAGTAAGGGGAAATGTGGTAGGTATTTAGAAATATTAAAGCAATACCACCATCTTTCCTATTTATACGGTCTTTACTGATGATATTATAGCCAGGTGGTATAACTCTGGATTCATTTATGCTGGGTTTAAATGAAGTTTATTTACAGTCAGTATATCAAGCTTGTGTTAGGCAATCCAGGCAAGTAGTTCAGCAGTTTTATTTCTTATATTTCTAACATTTATTGCAGCAAGAATTACCTCACCAGGGTTGGGGACTGACAGTTGGGTTGCAAAAGTTTGAGGGAGAGGATTATCTTTGTGTTCAGGTGGGGCCAGGATTAGGTTATATATCTCCGACTAGAAGAATTTTAGTATATTAGGGAATTATGCACACTTGTGCTTTTTAGAGAGGATTTTTGCACTTAATTTTGTTTTGGTTTGAATTGAAGTGCAATTAATCAGCCCATATTTGGAATAAAGGTGAGGAGCAACATTAAATAGGTTTGGTGCAATGTGTGGAGAGTGTAAAGAGGAAGTATGGATAGCTGGTTGGGAAGTGTAATTAACTGATGTTGTTCTGATGAAGTCTAGTTCTTGTAACAGATGAAAGCGCTCAACTGAAATAAAACTTTTGTTCTGGAGCACCTTTGTCATCTTTCTGGTGGTTTAAAGTACAAGCTGGTTGTACAAAGTTGGAGAGATGTTGAAAGATATTATCGAGTTATGGTAGAATGAAAAATGGAACAGTAGGAGGAGAAGAATGTAGGATAAGCTGAAGAGTAGTATAATTAAGTACAGGAATCTGTATGTTTTAGGTATCAGGTAGTGGGGAAGTAGCAATGAAGAAGAAAAAAAGACGTTGCAGGGCAGTAGGAGATTCAGTGATGGTGGATTCTGAAAGCTGGAAGTGGATGGATAAGGACAGAAGTATTTTCTATAAAAGGAGAGGTAGGTTGTCTTGGTATCTTCTCTGGAATGTAAGAAACAGAGGGATATTAAAGGCTAGAGTATAATAAAAAGAAGTTATGTACTTACCATAACATTCCATGTTTGTAGTCCATCTCGCCTATATTCTTGCTGGATGGGTTTGGAGCCGATATTCGGCTCTGACTCAGCCTATACTAAAGCTCGAGAGCTTTTTACTGGCTCGAGGCTAGCCCATATCCCATGGTGCCTCATGGCAATTCCTCAGATCTAGTTTGCAAGAAAGTAATAAATAACTATCAGGTAATAATAATAAGAAAAAATATGTAAAAATACAGGAAGGGATTAATAACATAATCCATTCTGGTTGGACAATAAAGAGCAAAGTCAGGCAGCCCCAAAATGAGGTCCACTAGATCCAACACAAATGGGAAGGGGGTTGGAGGAAGGGACGCAAGAATATAGACGAGATGGGCTAGAAACATGGAACGTTATGCTAAGTACGTAACTTCTTTATGTAATGTAGTCCTATCTCACCATAATTCTTGCTGGATGGGACAGCGTCCCTAGCACCTTTATCCCGGGTGGCTCAAGCGAAGAGACTCTTCAGCACAGTGGACCCAAAGGATGACCTGTACCGGGAGGCCAAATCCAATTTGTAATGAGTGACAAACGTATGTGGTCTTGCCTAAGTAGCTGCTGCAGAAATAGTATCAATTGGGAGCCTAGATCTAAAGGCGCATGACGTAGCTACAGCCCTAGTAGAGTGACCTTTAGCTTTTAATGGTAATTGTCTACCAGCTTGTTAATAAGCAAAGGATATGCAATCCGAAAGCCATTTTGAAAGAGTAATTTTTGAAACAGGTAAGCCTTTCCTTTTGTCAGAAAAGGAAACAAAAAGTTGATCAGATTTCCTGAATTCTTTGGTCCTGTGTATACAGAATCTGAGTATCCTATGGACATCTAGCTGGTGAAGTCTATACTTTGATTTATTAGAGTGGTTTGGAAAAAACACAGGAAGCTCAATGGTAGTATTCAGGTTGTGTTCTAAGCATACCTTAGGGAGAAAGGAAGGGTTTGTCCTAAGAGACACTCTATCCTTGTGAAAGATAATGTAAGGAGATCGAATAGTTATAGCTTGAAGTTCTGAGACTCTCCTAGCCGATGTTATAGCTACCAAGAACAGGGTTTTCCATGATAACAATTTTAAGTCTGATGATGAGGATGGTTCAAAGGGTGCAGACATTAAAGATGAGAGGACTAAATGTAAGTCCCAGGGTTCTAAAGGTTGTTTTATTGGGGGCCTAAAAAGAAGAACTCCTTTTAAGAAGGTTTTACAGAGGGAGTGTTGCATGATTGGATTCCCCATGAAACCAAAATGGAAATTGGAAATGGCAGCTAATTGAACTCTAACTGTAGCGGCTGCTGCACCTTCATGAAAAATTGTTGTTAGGAAGGATAACATGGATTCTAAAGGAGCTGTATATGGATCTAAGCCCCAGTTCATGGTCCAAAGGGAAAACCTTTTCCATTTGCTAGAATATAGTTTATGAGTGGAAGGTTTATGGCATGAAATTAGGAGGTGTTTGACCATTGGGGATGAGGGAATGCACCTGGCTATACGTGGATTTGGAGCAGCCATTCTGTCAATTTGAGGGTGTGGATGGAGGGATGGAACTGTTCCAATTGATGAATCAGGAGATTTGGAGATGGATCCAGAATCCATGGTTCCTCCAAAAGGTAGGGCTACAGGAAAGGAAACCAAAGTAGTCAACGCCAGTAAGGAGCAATGAGGATCAAGGAACTCCTCAACTGCCTTGCTTTCTGTATTACTTTGGGTATGAGTGGAAAGGGAGGAAAGGCATAGTGAAGTCCCGGGGTCCAATCGTGAACTAGAGCATCCCTGGGTGACATCCCCGGATGGGGAATGAGGGCAAAGTAGCTGCTGCATTTAGTATTCAGGTGAGTGGCAAATAGATTGCAGCAAGTCTGGCCCCATTTGTGAAAGATCTCTTTTGCAATCATTGGATTCAGGGACCACTCATGGGGCATCAGAATTGCTTGGCTGAGTTTGTCCGCTATTACATTGGATTTACCCCGGATATGCATTGCTATCAGGAAGCATTGTGTATCCATCACCCATTTCCAAACTTTTAAGGCCTCTCTGCAAAGTGGGTAAGACTTGTTTGATTATGTACCACATGACAGACATGTTGTCTGACTGAATCGCAATCATTCCAGAGAGAAGGGAGCTGTGAAGTGCTTGCAACACATATAGCACTACTCTCATCTCCAGAACATTGATGTGCAAGTGGTTCTCATGGTTTTGCCAAGTACTGTGGACTGTCTTTCCCAGATAATGCCCCCCTACCCTATCTGGGAAGTGTCCGTGGTCAAAACTGCTTTCTCTTGGGGAGAAACAAGTGGGCGACCTATGACAAGTTGTTTCGTGTGTAACCACCATGTCAGATCCCTTTTGCTTGCGTTTGTTATTAATATCTGGTGAGATAATGGAAGGCCTTGCATCGACCATTGTGCAAACAGCATCCATTAGAGAATCCTCATATGTAGGTGAGCAAGAGGAACTAATAAGATGGTGGAAGCCATAATCCCAAGGACTTGAAGGACTACTCTGGCCCGGACTCTTTGTTTGTTTAATAAGGATCTGATCTGACTGCATAGAGATTCCACTCTTTCCTGTGTTAGCTTTACTGACATGGTGGTTGTGTCTATTTCTGAGCCTAGATATACAATATGCTGCAAGGGAGATAAGACTGACTTTTGCAAGCTGACAGTGATGCCTAGGCTGGTGCACAAGGATAGAGTCTCATCCCTAGTTCTTATGAGTTGATGCTTGGTGGTAGCAGTGAGGAATCAGTCATCTAGGTACGGAAACACCTGGAATCCTTGACATCTCAGGTGACCATTACCACTGCCATGCATTTGGTAAACACTCTGGGGGCTGCAGTGAGGCCAAAGGGCAGTGTTATGAACTGAAAATGTCTGGCTCCCAGCTAGAAGCATAAGTGTCTCCTGGAGCGCCTGTCCATTTTGATGTGGTAGTACACATCTTGGAGATCGATTGAGTGCATCCAGTTGTCTTTCCCAATAAAAGGAAATATCGTCTGCAGAGTGACTATTTTGAACTTTGATTTTCTTACATGCTTGTTGAGCCTGCTGAGATCTAGAGCTGATCTCCAGTCCCCTGTCTTTTTTGGAACTAAAAAGAATATAGAGTAAGTTCCGGATCCTACTAGCTCTGCGGGGACTTCTTGGATGACTCTTTTTTGTAGCAACGAGATGACCTCTGATGTTGCACAATCTAGATGGATGGGTGGTACGTCTGGAAGAGACTGGTTTGTTGGGGTTTTGGAAATAAAGGGAATCAGGTAACCTCTAGATATTACTGTGTGTACCCAACAATCTTGAGTGATAGTTAGCTAGGTGCTTGGGTACAGCAATATACGCCACCTGACTGCCTTCAGAGATGGACAGTTGGGCAACCCCTCAGGGTCGATGGAAGAGACACTCAGATAAAGTTTCTCTGTCTCCCTGATGTTGCGGACCTCCTCTGCTGTGAGGGAGGTGTCTTCCACTATATCCTCCCCCTCTGCCCCTGAGGAAGGGTTGACCTTGTGCCTGAGGAAAACCTGTTTGGGATTTGCGGAACCACATTTCCCTCCTGTATTACCCTTGGGATAGGGTCTGGATGGGAGAGAGAAACGGACTCCAATGGCAGATAAGGTTTTTCCTTCCTGCTCGCACCTATTCATAATCTCTTTCACTTGGGGTCAAAAAAGATGAATCATCAAAGGGAATGTTAGTGAAGGAAGACTTGAAGGATTCCGTAAAATTACACAGATGCATCCACGAATGTCTCCTGAGAGCTATTCCTGCTGTAGCTGCCCTGCTCACTCCATCTGCCGCATATGAGATCAGCCTCATGGAGGAGTTAGCTACGGACGTAAGGGTGGAGAGCTGCGTGGAAACCTTGTCCATAGAGCTATTGAACCCTGGAGGGTATCTCCTAACTCTTTCAGGAGATCCCTCTGAAAGCGAGTGAAATGAGTCAGGTAATTCTGCGATCTTAGTGTAAATGCCGCTGAAGAAAAAGTACACTTCCCGTACCTATCCATCATCCTGGACTCCTTGTTAGGAGGGTGGATATTAGAAGTCTCAGATAATTCCTTCTTGGTGGCTGCTGCTACCACCATAGCATCAACTGGAACTCCCTTGCTAAGGAAAGTCTTGTCCTTAGGTGCTGTCATAAATCTGTTTGACCTCCTTGGGACGGCTTCCACTGAATCTGGAGAGGTCCATGCTTTCCACAAAATGACCCCCAAAAGTTGGTCATGGTGGTGTCACCCAAGAGGTGGAAGGTCAGGAGCCAAAGGCCTCAAGATACACTGATTCATCCTCAGTAGGGTTAGAGGTCTTCCAATCACCCCTCTGTCCAAGGATTTCTAGGATGTCAGAGAAGGAGACATCCTCAGAAGGAGATCTGGAGACCCTTCTGATTCCTCTAAATCAGTGTCTGATGTGGCAGACTCAGGGGAGTCTACATGTTTCCTCTTAAATAACCTCTTCCGAGGGAGTTCTCCAGTGGGATAATCTGGGGAGGTCTTGGAAGAGGGGGAGCTACCAATGGGGGTTACTTGGGCCTCTGGTTCCCTATGCTGTGGGGGTGGCAGGGGGAAGAGGTTGCTGCTTGCTGCTAGTGGGACACAGGTTCCAAAGGAATGGCTTTGGCAGAGGATAAAGCCTTATCTATAGCTTTGAAAGCCCCCCCCCCCACTCCAAAGAAGACCTCCGCTCTGAGGGGCAGATGGTCGACTACTAGCAAGAGGGAACAGCTCCGAAGCAGAAGTGGGAGCTGAACTGAGTCAAGTCGAGGCTCCGAGAGGGAGGGTTGGTTCAGAAGAGAGTCCAGGGTGACTGCCCCCCTCAGAGTCAACATGAGCAAGTCGTCTCCCAGTACCCTCGGCTCCAGACTGAGCCATTAAGGATAGAGTAATTGGCTCTGAGGAAACAGGCTGAATCCCTGGAACTAAAGGGTCGAAGACAGAGGAACCTGAAGTAATAGGGTCTAAGAGTGAAGCAGTCAGAGGAGGAACAGTGATCGGTACGGGGGACGGCTCCGAGACCTTTGGGTCTGGAGGGGTCAATTTTCTAGCCAGAGCTGGATCCAAAAGCAACCTCTTCACCACCCTCTCAATGTCCTCATCTGATAGGGTCCTGGAGGATCTGGTGGCAACTGAAGGAGACCTCCTTCTCTCCAAAATAGGAGATACAGTCTCGATTTCAGGCAAAACCTTCATAACTGAAGACTGTCTCAGAATTGATGGAATAGACTGCACCGAAGATGAAACAGAGTTGGAACAGGAACTCCTTGGTTCCAACGCTTTAGACTTTTTGGTCGGCTCCAAAGTCAGGGCTGATGATTTCCTCTTTGAAGATTTTGGAGCTGTCTGACCAAGTTCCACCTGTTCCTGGAAGGAACTGGTCATGAGACCCCTGTCAATAAGCTTTCTTTTCCTTTCGTTTAACACTCTTGTACTAAAAGTGTGACAGAAGGTGCAAGGTTCCTGAAAATGGGCTTCGCCCAGACAATATACGCAACTGGTGTGTGTGGCTGTCTGTAAGAGACATTTTCTGCGCACACCTGTCGCATTTTTGAAGCCCGAAGGGCGATGATCCTTGTGATCCTTATCTTTATCTTTAGACATAGTTAAAGACTAAAAAACAAGCGTGTAAGGAAGAAGAAAGTTTTGTTTTTTTTATAACAGTCACACACACACAGGGAGGAAAGGCCCTCTTACTTAAATGGGCATATGACCCTTTAATTTAAATGGACCGTACAGTCCTAAGGGGGGGAATAGGGGTTAAAAACTTTCAAAAAACAGACGCACAATACAGAAGAAACTAAGATATATGTATATATATATATATATATATATATATATATATATATATATAAAACAGAAAAAGGACTAAATAAGTAAAAAAAAAAACATTCTACTTAGCCAACGAGCCAGTAAGACACAACCTCAAAGCTTTCATGGCAAACGAGATCTGGGGAATTGCTGTGAGGCACCATGGGATAGGGGCTATCCTCGAGCCAGTAAAAAGCTCTCAAGCTTTAGTATAGGCCAAGTCAGAGCCAAATATCAGCTCCGAACCCATCCAGCAAGAATGACGGCGAGCTAGGACTACATAACATTTTATAATAATGCAGTCAAAATAAGAATAAATGAGAGTATATTTGGGGAAAAGAAGATACACTATAGAATCAATCAGTACTGTTAGGAAGAGCTGTGATAATAAATGGATATAGTGCAAAACAGTATGGTATGGAGAAAGATGGTTAGGAATGGGGCTAAAAATTAAATAGTGATCGGGAAGTAGGAAACAAGAAATATAAGTGTATCTATAAAAGTATTAAGGTTATTTGGGGAAGGTTTTCAAATAAGAGTCACAAGTGAAATGTGTATCTAGGAAGTATAACAGTAGAGTAAGAGCAGTGGATGATTACACTCCGTCAGTAACTGCATGCTGATCATTGTCTGTTTTCCAACATTAATTTTATGCCCACAAACTGTTACAGCCATTATATAATGCCCAAGATCCTCATTATAACTAAAAAAAAAAATCTTGCTACAGTAACTCACCGGTTAATGCAATGGGATAACACTGCTGTTCCCTGAGCCAAGAGTGCAGGCATCCCTCCTCATTTGAAATTTAAATATATCACCCTGGTGTCAAGTGGTGGTACAGTGGAATAACATACTCATGTGAGGGTTGGAATCCTTTTTACTGCCTTAAAGTATCATAGATTCATAGGTACTTACTAGGCTATTGATCTGTCAAGCTGTTAAGAAGGCTAGCCACGCATTCCCATGGTAGTTTTTAGTCTTTGTATTTTGCATATAAATAACCCAAAAATCCCCTGAATGGGTGTTTATGACAGCAGTGGGTTGCGAGGGTGGCCTAATGGTTAAGATGTTTGCCTTGCAAGCACAAGGTGCAGAGTTTGAGTCTCACAAGGGATAATTGGCTAGGCTTAAAATGACTTGCAAGGGCTGTTAGCTTAGTACTAATCTATAAAACAAAGCAAAGCCGAGTATAGTCAGCTTCTCACCCTAAATGAGACCAATACATTTATAGCCAGAACAAAGCAATTAAAGAGATGCAAGTAAAACAGGTTGTCTGTCTTTTCCTGAGTCTAAATAACTGGCATATGCAGTACAGTCTACTGGTCAAGCAAAAGGGGACTGTGGCCAATTTACTAAAAGGTCCCTTAGAGTACACAGACTATTTCACAGAGACTGTCAGTCATGATGTGGTCAAGCAAAAGGGGACACTGGCCAGCTTACTAAAAGGTCCGTTAGAGTGCACAGACTGTCAGCCATGATGTAATATATCTGATAATCACATATGAACACTGAATTTATTATTGTACCATTCTGGTTTTCACTGCCCTCATAAATCAAGGATGATTACACTCAGTCAGTAACACTAAACAAAATTTCAAATTTCATATCCTTCAGTAACTGCATGCTGATCATTGTCTGTTTTCCAACATTAATTTTATGCCCACAAACTGCCACAGGCATTATATAATGCCCAAGATCCTCATTATAACTAAAAAAAAAATCTTGCTACAGTAACTCACCGGTTAATGCTATGGGATAACGCTGCTGTTCCCTGAGCCAAGAGTGCAGGCATCCCCCTCATTTGAAATTTAAATATATCAC
The DNA here is from genome assembly GCF_019279795.1 of Protopterus annectens. Classification (NCBI taxonomy): domain Eukaryota; kingdom Metazoa; phylum Chordata; order Ceratodontiformes; family Protopteridae; genus Protopterus; species Protopterus annectens. Next base: position 612,091,804 of record NC_056746.1, on the reverse strand, counting down.
CCTGGTGTCAAGTGGTGGTACAGTGGAATAACATCCTCATGTGAGGGTTGAGGGTTTGAATCCTTTTTACTGCCTTAAAGTATCATAGATTCATAGGTACTTACTAGGCTATTGATCTGTCAGGCTGTTAAGAAGGCTAGCCACACATTCTCATGGTAGTTTTTAGTCTTTGTATTTTGCATATAAATAACCCAAAAATCCCCTGAATGGATGTTTATGATAGTACTGGACTTGGCAAATGTGTAATAGGTCTGACAGAATAATAATCTGCTGAAGCTTTATACATGAAGCAGAGTTTTTTGATTTAGGTCCTTGATTGTTTTAAAAGAGAAAACATTGTGGTTGTTCCAGTTGTGAACTTGTGACAAATCTTTGGACAGGTTAATATAGAAAAGGGCATTATACTCAATGATTGGTCTAATGAGTGCTGAGTACAGATGAATGATTAAATTCCTGAATCTTCATGCAGTATTACTGGGTCTATTTTCAGGGGCATGTTGTCAATATAATAGTTACAATGGGAGTCATATTTGTCTTAGGATATGATTATACACTTCTTGGCATTTAGTTTTAGTCCATGTTTTTTTATTTTATACTGTTTTACACATTCCAGTGCGTGGCCAGCATTACTATAAACATAATGCATGTTCAATGTCTGAGGAGTTGCAGCCTTCGTATGTGTTGCACGTATATCTAGTCTTTACGTGCGCTGCAGAGCTAAAAAACTTAGAGTAACTCTGTACTCCACAAGAGAGGCAATAGGCATCTTAGCGACACCATCGGGATTCTGTTTGATCACGTATGTGAGCTTTCTGAAGCATGACTGTAATGCTTAACCGATCTTTACAAGACTTCCGGAAGTTGACAGTTTTGTGTAAGGCGCAAGGATGCAAAAGCGTTTCAGAGCGGAGGTCTGTAGCTGCCCTCGGCGCCTGTCAGCAAGCCTTGCTTTCCGTTTACCTGATATCGCCGGATTCTTCACCTCACAGTTGCTTGGAGGATTGTCAGCGTGATTTTTGGATTGCAGGGAGGAGTTCAGTCATGCTGGGCTAGGGAATTGTGTGTTTCCTGGGGCGACGCAGTCCGTGGGTTGTTGATAGAGCCCCGTGTAGGTTGCAGCAGTATCAGGTGTTACGGCCAAAGGAGACCCACTTGGAAACCTCTGTGAGAGGATCCGTACCTACGTACACGTGTTTGTCGCCAACAACAAGAGAGAACATTGAGACTTTTGCACAGGTAAATGACTGAATACTTGTTTGCTCAAATTAGTATCAGTAAATTTGTTGAGATTTCCAGCAGGTTCATGAAAAGCATTGTACTGTTCTGATATCTAGCTATAGAGGGGAGTCGCTAGCGATAATATAGCTTCAGGAGGTGGGAACTTTGTTGAAAGCCTTAATAAAGGCTGTTTTTGCATCATTTTGAGAATTAATCGAGTATCTCACTTCGTTGCTATAAAATATCAGGTTGCAGGGATATCGCATTTGAAAGCGTATGTTTCTTTTAATTAAATCTGCGCAAAACGGAGCCAGTTTTTGTCTGTTTTCCTTGATACTTGCAGGTAAATCTTGCGAAAAAGAGATTTTGTGCTTGTTCCAGACTAAGGATTTATGTTTTTTTGCTGCATTTAGTATTTTTTGTGTTACTTGGTAGTTGAGCAGCTTAACATAGACTTGACGGGGGTCTGAAGTGTCTTGCCTTCTCCGGAGAGCTCTGTGAGCCCTTTCAATGATAATTTCGGGTATCTCACCATCAATTTGTAATAGAGACTCGAAGATTTGCTTTGCAGTAGTAATTAAGCTTTGATTATCATAGCTCTCAGGGATACCTCTAATCAGAATATTGTTTCTCCGACTTCTTGCCTCCAGATCTGTTATTTTCATTTGGAGTTCTGTTATAACTGTGGATTTAGCACAAAGCTCTTCAGTAAGAGTTTGAATTTGAGATTCATTTGTCTGTGTTTTTTGTTCAAGAGTGCCCACTCTTTCAGCAATCTGAGTGACAGATTTACTAATGCTTGAAAGTTGTTCCGAAAAGTTCTGAATGGCTGCATGTATGGGTTGTAGGGCCTGTTTTAGTTCATCCATGTGGAAGCCAGAAACCTCAGTAATGCCACTAGTGTTTTTGTTAAGTTCCAGATGTTGTTTATTGGTTTTTTGCCTTTTTGAGATATTCTCTTTTTCTGGTGAGAAGATTATCGAAGACTTAGCTTTTGTTGTCTGTGTTTCCATTGTAATAGGGTCATTTGAAGGTTTTTGCTGTCTAGCCATGTGGTCTTCAGAGTGCTGCAGTAGATTGAGGCCTTCTGGATCACAGTAAGTACAAGACTTAGAAAGCTGATATAGAATATACAGTTGATTTAGGCTCTTTTTTATAGCTGCAAGTACTGTATGGTTTGATTTTATGATGCTGGAGTCGATTCCTTTATTCCATAGAGCGTCCCGAAGCTTTTGAAAGGTATAAAAAACTGAGGTATGACTAATAAGGTAAGGAGCTCAGTGTAAATGCAGTTCACCAGGCGACCACCATCTTGGAATGTCAGTCCATGTTTTTTTTATCCCTGGTGTCTAGTCCCCACCCCCCATCGTCTTTCTTCCTCTCTCTCTCTCTCTTTGTTTTTTTTAAGAAATTCATGCTGTTTAATGGTCCCCTGACTCAAACAATCTTTTTTTTTTTCTTTTTAATAAAGGCCTTACAGTATTGAATATAGAGTATCCTTGGTGACTAGTGTTCCTACCAATTTACATAATACTGATGAAGTATCCCTGGTGTCTAGTGCTGCCCCCTGACGGAAGTAATAATGAAGCAGTATCCCTTCTGGCTAGTGCTTTCCCCAGCTATATAATAATAATAATGAAGAAGTATCCCTGGTGGCTAATGTTCTCCCCCAAAAATGTTGTAGGAGTTACTTGTTAGTCTGGGGGGAGTGCATGGGTATGACAGCTTCCTCGCACACATACATATTCAGACATCCATTCCATCCACCCACACATGCACGCGCATACACACACACACACACACACACACACACACACACACACACACACACACACACACACACACACACACAGACACACACACACACACCCTCGAAACCTGATCGCACTCACAGATGCACTCACACATTCACCCTTACACATACACCTAACCCACACCATCACTAACCTCTCCACTGCGACCTCCCAGGCAGACACACATTCACACATACACTCACACATTTATCCTTTCATGTTCCCTCATGCACATTTTTAGTCTGTTTTCTCAGCATACCAATACTACCTGTCCAGTAAACTCTCTGCTACTTCTTCAATGATGGATGAACATGACCTTCTGGCCTTGTTTATGAACATGAGTCACCATGAGAAGCTGTGTTAGCTTACACAATTGAGAGATTCTTTTAAATGGCTTATCCCAACCAGTTCTGACAGAGAAATCTTGCCTAATTAGCATATGCTTCTCTCCCAGAATGCCTCAGTATCATTTAACATAGATGCAGAGACAGCCAACCATGGTGCTGCATGTCTTCATGTTTCAGCACCACAGTAGTGTAGTGTTTGGATCAGAAATGCTTACTGCGAGGTGTACATCTCATGTATACCTTACAGTTACCTTTCTGAATCTGGTCCAGTCTGTTAATTTAGGAATTTGATGCATGCATACTCTTACATATGTTGGCCAAGGTAAACAGTCAGTGTAGAACTGATTTAAAACAGACTGTTATACCTAGTTTTTCTAAGTCTTATATGCAGGTCTGTACGGCTTTCATCATGCAGGCTCTAGAATTGGTAAGATTTTTAGTCTGTTTTCTCAGCATACCTCTCAGCCTCTTAGTGCAAGAAATCTGGACAAAGCCTGAAAAAATGGGAGAACAAAGGCCGAAAAATGGGGACACTTTTTAAATATTGCTCTTATAAACTTAGAAAGTTGCTAGAGTAACAGGGTATGTGTTAACATACATTTTCTGAAGGATTTGAAGTCAAACTCAAATGTATGTCTTTATTTATAGACTTAAATCCTCGGATCATCCCAATGATTTGCCAGAAGATCACAAATTTTACAAGGAATAAACCAAAAATATGAGGAAAAAATCTGGACATTCTGTGAAAATCTGGACAGTTGAGATATATGTTTCTCAATATCCTGTAGTTCATTACCATTTGCAGCATTGTTGGAACATATTGTAGAATGGATTATAAGACAAACAGTGAGAAGGGTGGAAGTGTAACAAGTGGATAAAGGCAAGTAATACAAATGTTGCAGTATAACAATACACAGTGTATTGACATAGTTCCTGCTTTAAATTCTATTTGGAACAAAGCTAAAATTCTTATACTGGGAATCATTAATATGCTTCATACCAGCAAATTTTAATCAGGAGTTTCTGTCACAGAATCTGACTTGCATTTATACAGTTTCACAAGAATTCATAGGATGTATAAGGCTGTTCGACAAGAGGTCATGTGTGTCTTGCTAATAACAACCCTTAGGTTCTGTCAACCCTTTCAGTAAGAACAAGGTCTGCAAGTCCTTGAATGTATTTTAGGACACCATGGAATCACACTCCTTGACATGTAAGGGGAGTCTATTCTAGAGGAAGGGGAGTTGCTGAATAATGAACTTCTGTCTCCATTTTGTTTTGCTTATTGCCTGGTGTAAATTGAGAACTCTTTTTCTAGTGTTGGCTACAATGTTTAATAAATCAGGAAAGAAGAGGTCAGGGATAATAGGGCCCCTGAGGGCAGGGAAGATAAGACACAACTCCCCCCAACAGCCTATGCAACATGAAATAGCGAGATAGTGATGCTAGCTTTCCTTGATAAGTAAGATTTTTGAGGTTCAAGATCCTTTTTGTTAGGAACACCTGTGGGTTTTTTATGCGTCTAGTGACATATATGCTAAAGGATGGACTACATTCTATGATGGGTTTAACCAGCGCAGAGTATAGGGAAACAATAACTTCTTCGATCTTAGGTAAAATGACCTTTGTGATTAATTGCGAGCTATAAAAGGATTTTCTGACTACAGTTGCTACATGGTGATCGAAGGAGATGAAGACATGGAACCAGGCTGTCCACATCCCATAATAACAAACCCACTGGAGAGTGGCATGCTGTTGAAGGAATTGATTGTTTTCCAAAGTAGATGTTGCTGCATTTCTTAGCATTTCCTTTGAGCCCTTTTCTGTGCACCAGAAGTTAACACAGGTTAGTTCCATTTGAAAGGTGTTATTATTCCAGGTTGATCTAACTACTATAGCCAGATTACAATCTTCAGATAACTTAATTAGATAGATGTCCTTGTTGTCAGTGTTTAGAATGGGGAAATAGTACCCGGGGAATGCCCCGCTGGTCACGTTTTCCTTAAATGTGGAGGCATCACCAATCCTGACAAAGTAGTTTCTATCCTTGAACTAGTTTTCATTCAATCTTACCACACAGAAAGATTAATGTTTAAGGCAACTAACTTGTTAGCAATCTCTTCATGTAGTATGGTGCCAAATGCCTTTAACAGACCCAAGTAGGTAGTGTGAACAGTACAACCACTTTCCACTGCCTGTGTGACCTTTTCAAAGAAGCACACAAAATTTAGTAGGCACAGTCTACCTTTAACAAATTAAATTATTGTGGTTCAAGCTTGAACAAATTTTTAATTTCCTAGTTATGAGGTTAGTGATTATGCATTCCATGGCTTTACAGACAAGGCTAGTAAGGCCAATAGGTCTGTAGTTTCCTGGGTCAGTAACAGGGACACCCTTATGGAGGAACACCACTACAGTGTGTCGTGACTCAGGAACATATCGTGTGGGAAGGCCAAAGTTAAACAATTTAAGGATGGGATCAATAACAGCGTACTTGGCACTATTTAATAGCCAACCTGATATATTGCTGGGACCCTTTGAAGAGGTGTTTTTGGTCTTGGACAGGGTTTTTTGTCCTACCTTTAGTTTTATTTCTGCAAGTAGCCATGTTTGTCACACTAGAATTTCAGAGTAAATATTAATCGTATACATTTCTTATTGGATCATGTCAGAGTTATTCTACTTTTAACCAACAATTTACACCCACTTGAAACAGTGAAAACTAGAAAATGGGTGTAAAGCAAAAACACACATAACTTAGTACACAAGGTGTAGGTTTAGAAAAAATAAAAACTAACTCAGTAAATGATTAAATATAGCAATATAAGTAGGTGTAGGTATGAAACATTTATCAGTAGAAACATTTATAAATATGTGCATGATGTTTACATGTGAGAGGCAAAGACAATGAGATCTAAACCAAAAAGCAGTAAGACATTGTGAAATAAGCCAGTTTGTACACCTTAATAATAGTAACATTGTTTTGTCTAACTTTGTAATCAATAGACTACAGATAGAATACTTTGTAAGAGTAAAGGCTGACAAATGAACATACACAGGGCTTTGAAATGAGAATGGTATGGACCATTGAGAGGTGATTCAATGAAGCATACTTAAATATTTTACATTTATTAAAGTGCAATTTTGGTAAATACTATATTTAACACATTCAGAATAATGTATTACTTTGGGTCCTACGAAGTGATTCAATTTTATCATGCATCTTAAGTGTTTTCTAAAGTTGTTCTTAGTGTTATGAAATGTAGTAAATTATTTTATGAAGATTTATGTAAATATAATTGAGACATTGATATATTAAATGTTGACAGTGACAGAATGTAGGACATGAGCATGTTGAAGGTGCCCCAAAACTTTGATAAGCTGAATGGTGGTCATAACCCAGGCAGGATATAATCCAGTTAGCTTTCTATGCTGTAACATTGATCCATTTGTCCATCTACTGTTTTGGTAAGTTTTACTTACACAAACAAACTATGTTTTTCATTGCTTTATTGATATGATGACAGTGCATGTATTGAAATATTTAAATCAATTTGCTTGTTTTCATTTATCCAGTAATTTAGTTTTAACTAACAATCGGATGTGTTTTTTAAATACTGGAAATCAATAAACTAGTTTATTTCACTGAATATACAATATTTCCTCAAAACAAAATCATATATCTATTTATCATCTTCCATCTTTTGTTAAAGTCATTACAAAGTTTGTTTATGGGCAACTGCATGTTTATTTGAAAAGTAACAACAGTTTTACTACCTGCCAAAATAGAGTTTATCTAAGGCATCACGTTGAGTTTCATATTGCTAATGTTTACAATGAAAAACTGGACTGTAACAATTTTATGGGACTTATTTTGTGATGTTACAGTATCTACTTTGGCCTTTGTGGAAATAATGCATCCTAAAGCCATCCCATGGCAGATGATATGAGGTTACGTCATGCCTTGCCTTCTGCCCTTCATCCAAACATATGCACTCTCAAACACATGTCCCCATGGATGGCTACAGTGGAGCCTCAGCTTTCACAGTCACATGTGCACTCTCATCCGCTTCCCTATTAAATGAATGAAAAGTCTAAGTGTCGAACAGCCAAAAAAATTAAAAGGCCATTCCTCGAAATGAGTATTGTGGGGGGCTACTCCTCCCACACCCCCGCTAATTATATATATATATATATATATATATATATATATACCAACTCTGAGATTGCACTACAGAGAAGAAAGGGCAAAATTTCCAGCCTTCACTGTACCGCAATCTTACAATAGCGATATTGGGGAATGGCCTTTCCATTTTTTTGGCCATTCGACATTTACACTTTTTGTTCATTTAATAGGGACCCTCACATCCACTATATTGCAAGCTGCACATCTATGCCATCAGTAGCATTATAGCACACCAGATCATCTTTTTTCTAGTACTCCAGCCACTAAATGTACTCAGATCAGATTCAAGGCCTTACTCATCTCTGCCACAGAACTGGGGATGGTGCTGGTACTTTTATTATCTACCTGTAACAATGGACATTCTGCAGGCATTGGTCTTGTGAAGTTTAAGTCGTTCTCCTTCTTTACTGTTGAATTGCCTAAAGCATGCAGACATTATTATGCAATTTTATTTGCAGGTGATTGTGGACTATTTGCAGCTGGCACCAATCTGGTGCTTATCACATCATTTCTCTAGTCTTGATTTTATAGTGTACAATAATGTTTCTACTATGAACCACCAACTTCCTAAAAGCCAAGGAGTCAAAAGAATGAAAATAAATGCCTGAAACACAGATGAGAAAAACATCAATTTTAATTATTTTTTATTGGGGGAAGGCAAGTCCCCCCCCCAGATGCACCAAGTCCACCACACTCCCCAAACTTATATACGCCAACTTGAGAAAGGCAGAAATATACCAAAACAAGAGAATCAGTGAAGGTCACATTTAGAAACAGGATCAGCAATGATTACTTTAGCAGCTTTTAGCAGTATGCCTTGCACCTTTTTTATAATACTGACACTCCAGCAATTTCCCATCATGCCATACCTCTCAACTGCCCAGATGATAGCAGATTGTTGAGATTTTTGCCTCATATTTTTAGTCTACTTCTCATAAAATGTGACAAATCACTGAGGACTGAAGTCATTAAATAATGCCATACATTTGGGTTTCAGACTTCATATCCTCCAGAAAATGCATGCCAACACAAATCTTGCTATTCTAGCAACATTCTAACTTTATAAGAGGAATATTTAAAATCTGTCCATATCCCCCCATTATTTTAGGCTTTGTCCTAATTTCTTGCAGTAAGAAGTTAAGATGTATGACTCATGTTGCTCCTGTAGGGGAAAGCTTAAACAATGGCTGAAAAGTAAACGAATGCCAGTTTTCAAATCTGGTCAACAATGTCCATTTACTACATTTGTATGATGAATTACTGAATGAATTTAAGTTTATAAATGTTTGCTTAACTGGATAAAAACAACAATTTTAAATATCATAAGATTTTAAAATCTAATATCTAGATGAAAAAATAAACACAAGGTCAAAAATGTGGACTACTGAACATTCAGCAGTGCACTGCAAAGCATTTAATATGATAAGGCACCTAAGTATAAGAAAATAAATTGTATAAATATTGCACTAAATTGTTTTCTGTTTCATTTATAGATTATATTTTCAAGCACACCATTGTTTACCTTATGCTCTCTTGAGACCTCAATTCAGCTGTGTATCAGACCAGGAATTAACACTGGCATTCCCAGTTTTGACTTATGCAAAGACCTACATAGACATGGCCTGCAATTGTCTTAACAGGTAAGTTTGACTATAAACAGATCACACGATGTCTGTAAATTTACAGTCCTAAATTCTATTCAAGCAAACTTTAACACATGAAATCTATGTAGCTATGGAATCTTAAAATCAATAAGGCTATATCTATGATAAGTGAGCAAATGAAACAAGTTGAAAATAACCAAACTATATCCTTAAATATAAGATCTTTGTTATCAAACCACTTAATAGTTTTACTCCTCTTTACTGTAACACTTCTTCAGAGTGTATGCAAAAGTTAAAACCATGTAAATAAACATTTAAAAACACTCCAATACAACATTGCAGTACTATCATGTTAAAATAAATTAAAATAATGACAACAGCTTAACTGTAACTGGTTTAATTTGTGGTTTGATATAGAGATAGATATAGACAGATAGATAGATAGATAGATAGATAGATAGATAGATAGATAGATAGATAGATAGATAGATAGATGGATTTTTTTTGAGGTTTGGAAGACATCAGTAAAGAGTGCTGCATTTTTTTCTTAAAGAAAAAGTAAATATTTTACACTACCTTCATCAGAACGTTCATTTTTTTCAATTGGTCCTATTGAGATAGTCACATTATTATTGTCGTTTTCAGGGTTTGAAGATCTCATTCCAGAGCAGACCTGTCAATATGATCTCTATCATTAGAGAGCTCTTTAATGGCAAAAAATAATTTTTCATTTTTTTTTGTGAAAACATGTATTTAAGAAGAACACCTTACCGGCACACATGATCCAACAGTTATATCACAGAGGCTTATTTCACAGTGTGCGTAAACTTCTGGATAATTCCCAACAAACTTAAACATTTGCAGAGAGAACCTTGCTTGCAGGGATAATCCATTTTCTACAACAGATATAGTACTGTCTTGCTTATTTGGACACCTGTTATAAAAATACACATTCAAATATTATCATTAATTTATAGGTTTACATCTGTTAAAAACAATAATATATAACATACATGAAAAAGATGGTTTGGGTAAATATTGCTATTTTTTGTAGCTAGGCAAAAAATTTCATACTGCCTAAAACTGGTTAAAATATTATAGATCTGATGCCTGCAAATATGCTTTATTCTACCACCACACAAAACCCCCTGGTAAAACAAAAGCAGCGTATAACAACTATTCATACAAGCAAAACAAAAATACATCTCTTTCCGATAAATGGCATTATATTTCGTAACAAATTCTGCATGTTGAAGTAGTAAAATACAGCAGTAAATAAACAAATCCAGTTGTGTTCACTTCCATCACAACTCTTTCTTTCTCATTGTGTGTAGCAGCAGTAATCAGAGTTGTCATTTCTTCAACAGCAGCTTGAATTCCAGGTTTAGCTGTGCTGATTTTTACTCTCTGTATTGCATCCCATCTCAAGTCCCAGTCCAAGTCTTTGAAGCTGGAGACTGAAATACAGACTTTATTCACATCTCTCTCAAATCAAAAGTTGCTTTGCACCAGTAATGACAGATTATTTTATCTGTTTCAGTGCCTTCTCTCCTCACCTAACACAGTGATACATATATATGTCCACATGTCCCATCCTTCAGTTTGATTCATTGTTTACTCACAGAATTGAGCTACCAATGCCTTATCTATGTTCTGACATAGAACTTAACTAAATAACTAATACTTCCAAGTATTTTGGTATAGCAGGATAATTCATAGTTCTGCCACATATTGTGCCATTAGTCGTTTCTACTGTCATGTCAGTTTCATCCTGAGAGAGCATTATCACAACTTTACACTTCCCAGAAGTCATCAAAACCCATCTATTATAATATCTAAACTCTGAAATGTAATGCAAGCATCTGGAGTTATTTTACACACATATAAGTAATATAAAATTATAATCCACTGGTAATATGGAAATATTTCTTGAATTACTGGTACAGTACTTGTAAAAGCTCGTCATTTATGCATTTATTCATTCAATGAGACATTTTTTATTAGTGACAGAAATATTATGTTTGTAAACTCTGCAAGTGAACATATTTCATAGTATCACCAAATGACAAAAATGTCCGTACGGAGTTAATGCTCTATTGTAAACAGCAAAAGTCAAATAAGCAAAAACACAACAGTAGAGCAAAGCAATGAAGGGGTCCAAAACGCTCATATAAAACCCCATAAACCAAATAGCTCCAAGTCCATGAAAAACAAAGTAGTCCAACGCTGTCCAATGGTAAGAACGAAGTTTTATTGCAATATAAAAAGGTTAATTTTACTTTTAGTAGCTTCTTCAGACCTCAGTACAAATAAACCAGCAATCTACAGCTCTTAAATATACAAAAAGGCGCCAAACTGACAAATACTGCTTAAAGCTATATTAACCCATATTAAAACACAATCTGTTGCATCAAGACATGTATAATAAAACGCATCATCAAAAGCATATATATGAAGTGCAAATATCACAATGATTAATACTAAACAATATGCACGTGCATTCAATATATAAAAACCTAATAATATTTAAATAAATAAATAAATATATAAAAGTTATAATGTCCACCCTATTGAACACAAACTCTAGTTCATTTATGGTGTCTCAGCCTCCTCAATTTCAATATGAAAATTAGGGTTCCACCTCTCTGTCTTGTGCCTGGTCTGGGGTCAAAAAAGTAATCATAAACATGGAAAAATGATGTAAAGACGTACTGTAAGCCTTAACCCAAGATTCTGTAATAACAACTAAATCAGGCTTATGTATGGACATAAAATCATTCATCTGGTCAGTTTTGCTTCATATACTTTGTGCATTAAATAGGATAAAGGAAAATGGAGATGGACCTGGGTCAGTTTTGATATTACCTTGAAGAGGTGGGAGTAAGACTGGCAAAAGTTTCCAGAGATGTTTGGACAGGTGCAGGATCAGATTATTAAATGATAAATAAGTTAGTAACTGAATTAGATGGAGTGATAAACGTGGTAGGATATGGTAATAGAGGGAAAATGGAGGATATGTATGGCCTGCTTAACTTTGAATCAACAGAATATAGCATAGTAGTATTAAATTGAACTGGGTGAAGTATCAATCAATCAATCAATCAATCAATCAAGCAAGCAAGCATATGTCAAAGGTCATAGTCACAGGAAACCTGAAGGACATCAACTCATGTTGGCAACAGAGGTATCATTTACGTCCACAAACTGGATGCCCTTCTAATCTTAACTGTTTCTTAACATCCTTTCCATGGAAATCATGGCCAAGGGTGGTGACAAGTCATACTTTTGGTGGAACCAAACATCAGTCCTGAACTGATACGACTTACTAACATGAACATCCAGCCAACTCTTACTGCATTCATATAAGGTCGGATAACGTTCAACAGTTATTCCAGTAACTTATACCTTGACAAGACCATCCAGAGCCCATTCCAAAGCATGTAATCATGAGTGTTCTAAAACTCCATGGAATGACTGCAGGCTACATTTGACAACTCCAATGACTACTTACATAACTATGCAAGACTGAAGAGCTGATCTACCATTTTACAGTTTAGACATTATCTGTACTAATCAACTGAATCCGAGGACTAGCAGCCAGATGGAGTCTCATCTCCATATGTTTATCCATAAATCCTGTCTCCTGTCTTAAACATTGAGTGTAGCACTGGCCATTCCTAAGGAGCTGTTCCCACAATACTAAAGAGGGATGATGGCCCATTGCCTTCAACACCTGTGCCATTTTTTTCTGAATGTGTGCAGCCTTAATATTACAAAGGCCTATATCAGTGATTTCAACTTCAGTGATGGACCCAGCCCCAATAAAGATTTCAGGCACTCCCTCCTCCAAGGAAAGCACATTCACTGAGTCTAAGAATTCCTTAAAATGTTTTCTCTAATTTTCTTCAGACACCTTATCAGTGCTCAGCACATCTGTGTATGTCCTTACTTAGCAATAACATATCACAACATATCACTAACTCAGTATTAGCTCTGGGATGACATGCTTTGCATCTTCACCCTCTGGGTATCTCATTTTATAGCTTAGCCACAGACAGAAGTTTCCCAATAAGACCACAGAGTCTGCAGAGGCCACCTCCTTGAACAATTCATCCACTTTCTACAAGAAGGATGAATACTCCATTCTATTTCTTTGGTTTCTAAACACAAATAATGATCAGAGTTTTCCTATCTACAAGTCTTTCATACTTAAGCACCCTTCTCTTAATTATCAAAAGACTTCAGCTGCATAGCTCAGGGTCATGTAAATATTACATCTGTCTCCGACCCTTTCATGGGCAGCTCTAGAAAAGTAAAGAGACTGCCTGTAATACAGAAATTTACAAGAAAGAGTAGAGCGGAAATATACCAAGGGCATCCATGGATGTGAAAATTTAAGTTATTATGAAAGACTAAAATATCTGAACTTGTACAGTTTCTGTTACAGATATCTAAGAGGAGATCTTATTCAGGTATATAGGGCATTTGGAGACACCTACCTCTGGGAATGTTTGGGGTTATCAAAAAGTACTAGAGAATCATCAGATAACCTATGTAGAAGATTCTATAGGAATGAGAAGTGTACTAATTGGTTCTCTGACAGAGTAGCTGATGCATGGAACAGACTACCAAATTACATTAAAGCAAGTGCTAGTTTAGATATTTTTAAGACCAGCCTGGACATTTATTATGGGAACAAGTGTTCTGGCATATTGGCAAGCTAGAAGGGCTTTAATGCCTGTGCTTGAAACATTTGTATGTATGTATGTATGTATATATATATGTATGTTTATTTTTATTGCCTATGCTTTGTGCAGAATTACGTATGACTAAAAGTACTACTAGTTTTCACTGCTTGAAACAGAATAGGCTTTTTCTCCACCGACAAAGTGATGTTCCATTTCTATAAAGGCACTACTTTTTCCAAGCTCTAGGTTAAATGCATATATCTAATTAGTTTTTAATGCATGTCCTTATGTGGAGGCATGCACACTTATCTATGTACATATAGCTTACTTATGCATGTTCTATATGAAAACACTTCCCAAAGAGATGTGTATTTTTCAGATTCTATTCCATGATGACTGGTATTGCAAAACATCAATTTGGACAACTGAAATCATTTACTGCTGAAGCACAGATAAAAGCATAGATTTACTTATAACTGTGCTATCCACAAGAGATTATAACTCACACATATAACCCATAACTGTAGATACAAATGAACTGAACCATATGCATGTAATGACTTCACTTACAAATGCTGGCATTCTGTTTTAATACAGCCTGGTATGTTACTTTCTGTAACTATATAACAAATGTTGTTTAATAATAAGCAAGTGGAGAATTATTGTTGATCTCTCCTTCTCTGCTGCCTGACATTTCCACATTTTGTCGACCACGCATCCAGTTGTTTTACATATTATTATGCCCCAAACCCCACATTGCTATCACCTGATTCCCTTACCGGAGAAATATTGCCAGTGTGTGTGTGTGTGTGTGTGTGTGTGTGTGTGTGTGTGTGTGTGTGTGTGTGTGTGTGTGTGTGTGTGTGTATGTGTGTGTTCATAGGCTCTTAAATTAATAAGTAGGTAAGTAGGTATTAGGCAAGCAGCACAGTACATCGTTTAGAAGCTTAGCTCAATTTCCTAATTTCACCTAAGCACTCTCTGATTAAGTGACTTACTCAAGGTCACACAGTAGGCAAATAAAGGCTGAGGGACTCAATCACTGGAGTAATGGAAGCAGCCTGTTGGCAGCTTATAATCTTAGTCCTCTGTGCTAAATGCCAGACAAAACAAGCTTCTCTAGACATATGGGAGAATGACTCTTGGATCTCATACATACAAAGCATGGACTCTACTACTGATATACCTCCTAACATGTTAAGTGAAGTTAAGGAAGATGGGAATTCTGGCAAGCTGCTCTTAACTCACATCTCCTCGTCTTCTTGGTAAAACAAAAAAAAAAAACACATGAAGCTATGCAAGTGCACAGTCGCATGTGCCTGCAGTTCTCATGACGACTGCTTCATTCTCCCTGAAATGCTCACACCCCACCTCCTTTGCTCCAGATGATGAAGATGTGACACCCACCTACCTTTCAGATGACATCCCCATGGCAAAACTCCTTTCTGTGTGAGAATCAGCAGCTCCACCTACTCTTCCTGATCAGGTTTGTTCAGTGCCCTGAGCTCTGCCAGCTTTGGAATTAGAATTGCTTGCTACAGAATTGTAACATTGTTCAGTATATCCATCTGTGTCAAGTAACAGAACTGTACTTCAAGGACTCGGATAGATGTTCTCAAATGAGACCATCCTCTTTAGAGGACTGTTATGGCCAGGAAATAAAAGGTATGTTTTTTTTAAAAAGGTATGTTTTTTTTTTAATTTACCTTTATCTCTAAGGGATTGATGTTATTTTTGCCATTTGGTCTGTCGCTAAATGTCCTGACGAGTCACTACTATTATAGCTTGATGTTATTAAAGTTCTGTGTTCCATATTGCATTCTGCCTCAAAAGTATAACTTCCTCTTGAGATTCGTATTGACTAGGTTATCTGTCCATAAATTTATGGGGGGTTACTATGAATTATTTAAGAGTTTACTTATATTATTTAATCGGTGACTCCTTCTGAATTATCTTTTTTTTTCCTATCTTTTCAAATGGTTTACATGGAATCTTTTCTATTTTGCTGTAGGGTATTATTAAACATCGTCTCTGTGAAAGTGTAAACATTTCCTTAACTAAAGTATATTCTTCCAGTCTTCTTTTTAGGTCACATCAGAGGTATTGTTGAACTGCTCAATCATCTATGACAAGAAAGGTGTCTTGTTTCTCCAGAGTAAGCTAGCAGTCCCAGAGACACAAATGTTTTATGGTCCCAGAGGAAGAGAATGATGGCAACGCTACAAACGTCTTACCAAATAAGCTTTCCTTAAGATTAAAATCTTAAATGTAATAAGCAAGAGAATGGAATAAGCAGAAAGAAAAAAGGTAATATGAGAGTTAATGTAAGTCCAAAAGGATGAACACTGAGAATGTTGAATGCCACAGGAAATGACAAGCAGAGAGAAAAAGCTAAGTCATGCTTTATTTATGTCTAGGCATTTTGAAGGGAAAAAATGGTTTCTGTTGAAATTACATGGACTGCACTGCCAATCCTTGGGGTAACAACTCTGAAAGTGTGAATGCTGGAAATATGTACTAGATCTGAATTTGTGGAATTTCCCTTACTGCAAGGTATAGGGATCATGAAGTACATTTATAGAGCTTGGGGGGGGCGGGTGCAAGAGGTGAAGCTCCTCTCCTCTGCAAAACCATTTTCATTTAATTTCAAGAGTCCCTGATATATTTTGGCAGATATAGTTTATTTTTCATATTTGCAGGACTCACAGTTAAAGGTTTCATACTTCAGATAGGGAACTATGGGAAATACATTCTGGGATAAGGAAACACCACATTGAGATTTTAGTTGTCCTTTAAAATCACACTTTTTTGTTGAATTAGATATGAAGAAACGTTGTGAGTGCACAAGATCTATTTACATCCTTGTGTTCCTGCAATAAGAAACTGCATGGCTAATTAAATTCTGTCTGTGACAGATACCCTTCCATATCTCAAAGTCCAGTCCTGACACAGATATATTTGGCTAGTGGATGGGTTCAAGAAACACATGTCCATACATTTTGGACTACAAGAAAATGAAGGCCAAATACGGTAGTAGAATGAAATAACATCCTTAACATAATATGGTTAGTGCTAGGTCAGTGAACCGAGGGCACAGATGGTGTCTATTGCAGGCAAGCTTTCTCCCACAGTTTGAGATTTTCATTGATTTATATATGGAAAAAGAAATAATCAGGCTGACTAATCATACAAGTTAGACATTTACCAGCAGCACAGATGTAGTAGAAGGATAAAGCCCTGACTATGACCCAGCTGACCCTGGTTTGATTAATGACTCAAATGACTGATGGAGCAGTAGGGAAGGGATGGGTGTTACCATCCCAAGGGTAGGGCAGTCTTGAGAGTGTTTCTGCAAGATGTCTTGTGGAGACCACTGACATGTGAAAAAGGAGATGGAGTCCTAAAAAATATTAGGGTATGTCAGCACATCCCCATTGCACACCTGCCCCCACCCCCAGATGCAAACAAGAGACCACATGGGGAGGGAGGAAATGGGGTAGGACACAGAATGAAAATTTCCTGCTAGATTGTGAGATGGCCAGGATGTCTTTAGGATCTCTGTAAGCTCCATCCTACATGGAGAAAATATGTGGGTGTTGGAGAAGGTTGGAAGACCTGGAGATGGATGTGTGGCACTGAGGTTGGGTGCTATAGGATAAAATAAGGGGAACCAAAAAAAAGTTAAACATTTGTTGATTGCTTTAGATAGTTACTTAATCACAATATGCTCCAGGTCACTTGGATTTAATTTAAAACCAAGAGACTCCAAAATAAATTTCTTAGTGGGTTTTGTGAAGAAAACTAATGTTGCAGCATTCTTGTCTAGATTACAGTTTAGTAGGTATTGACTTTTAAAAGTGATGAATAGAAAAAGTGCTCAATGGATGGAGAAAAAGGATGGAAGATAAATACTCATTTTCTTATTATCCAATTAATCCAGTTCAGGGTTGTGGGGAACTTGAATGTAACCCAACACCCAGTGGGTACTAGGCAGATAACCTAATCCCAGATGAAGTGCTACTCCAATGGATCAAACAGTATCACTGAAAAATGATTTGATTAGCTGAACATCCAGTGATGAGGCATGATTTGGTGATCTCTCTCCTCTTACCAACATTATTACTGGGAATTTTCCTAAAGCATTTTTTAACTATAAACCAGTGAAGTGCACAAAAGACAATGTTATCAAACTCCAGAGTTGCATTTTACAGTCTCTTGGAGTTCTTCTATCATGTTACAACAGCAGAATGCAAATGTAACCACGGTACTGCCTCTGTTGTGCTCATCTTCTTTGTTAAACTGTGGGTATTTGGCATAATTTTTTTATCAAATAATTTGATTCAGTAGTCAAATATATTGATTAATAATCCATCAACCCAAAGAACATAACTAAAAGGAGAAAAAAAAACACATTGAATATTTATAAAGATATTAGTTGGCATTTTGCATTACTACATTGTTCGTTTTAAGCATAATAAAGAGTATATTGCTAACAGGGGATATAATGTGCTGACTGGGTGACTAATTGTTATCTTGCACGTAAGATACTCTTAAGGTTCTGTGTTGTCACATGTTTTCTCATTTCAGATGCCCATAGCTTTGCAATGTATAAACTTAAGTTTGCAATGTATAACACTTCTGTCTAGTACTACTGAGATCAACCCCTTGTGTTCTCACCAATCATGAGAACTGCACAACATCTGTGTCATCCATTCCTCAATCTCTGAACTGTTTTGAACAATCTGACATCCCAGGAAAGTTTTGAAATATTTCACCATCCTTTTTGTGAAGGACTATAGCAGTGTATCTAACTGGGCTCTCTATCTTGTAAATTAAAATGACATTTTCTTGGTCTCTTCTACCTCTTTATTTAGATAGTTCCCACTTTAACATCACAGATTACCCTGATAACCTAAAAAAATCATCTCTCATCTTCACGCTGCATGTCATCACTGAAGCAGCTGGAAGAGGAAATGTTTAGTACGGTCTGTTGGACTAATCGGGTACATAAGGAATAACCTCCAGTGTTATATTTTAATACGTCTTTAAATTAGTTAACTATTAATTAAATGAAAAGGTGAGAGTGCCTTTGGACCTTTTTCAGACAAGATCTGGACAATAAATTCAAAGGCAATTACAATATACATGCACAATTTAGAGTTTATTAAAATGAGGTTAAACCTCCATTGCCAACACCTGGGCATTAGTTATTGTTAATATACAATGATATTGTTTAGAAATTAGTTATTCTTTCACTTTTTTAAATAATGTCATTGTATAAAGGAATTTATGTTTTGTTCAATCTTTACTCCTGTTTGGCGATGGCTTCCTAATGTACTGGCCATATTAGCTTCTGAAGCTGCCGGTGCTTGTACAACACATTATATTAAGTACCTGCTCTACCTGCTACTCTAAGAGGTGCATCACCAAACCCCTGCAACCAACATTATAGTATCATTTCAAATGCTGTGGTAGTAGATTGGTAGGAAGAAAGCATAATGATATTCAGCTCACTCATTGTTTGTGTATAAATGCACAGGCTAGGAAATTAATAATTACAATGAAGTTAAAGCAGTCAGACAAATAACCTCTTGACTAAATATAAAATCTTTGGATTCATTTTCCTCATGAATCTCCAACACTGAACTTAATTAGGACTCAACTCAATGAGTCATACTGGTCTGGATTCAACCTAGTGAATAAAACTAAAATTAGGTGTTTTTGTAGGGGGACAAGCACCAAACCTCCACCAAACTTATTACTCATATAGATAAATAGATAGATAAGTATGGGTCTATTGACATTAGTCTAAACTGTTTTTGGTCAACGTGAAAATGGTTAACAAAACAGATTTAAAATAGAATAAATTTACACACTTTATATTGCATCAGTGAGGAGATATATGCCCTTTCCCCACGGTAGTACGATCTTGCAGTTGGTATATTTCATAAACGGAGGGTGTGACGGTAAAGCCCCCCATATGGGAGTGCAGTGGACTTGCTCTCCTGCAAAAACATTGTTTTTTGATGTCTTTAGTTTCTGTCTTCCTTTCTGGCTTAAACCTTTTTTTGTTGACTACTTTCATGTCAACTAAAAGCATTTTAGAATAATGTCACTGGACCCTATATAGCCCAGCTGCACTCCCATACCCCCTGCTAAATAAATATACCAACTCTGAGACTGCACTACAGTGAGGAAAATGGTAAATATCTCATTCTGTGCAATGTGCTGATCTCCATTCAAAATGTTCAGTTTCAAAACTTTGATCTTATGGTCTCAACCATTTGCAGTTCAAAGTATTGAAACATTGAGCTTCTGAAGGGAATCCATATACATACACATGTATATATATATATATATATATATATATATATATATACATACATACTATATATATATATATACGGGTCTACTTCACATGCGCAAACGCTCATATGAACGAAACACGTATAGCTGAGACAACGGTACTGAAAGGTCAAATAAATGAAACCTTAAAAGAACGACATCCAAAAACCTGAAAAGCACTTACCAGAAAACCCTCACTGTCCAGAAACAAACACACACAAAAAAATACCATACATGTCTATGACACCATACCACTACTAGCCCCTCCCATAATTCTACACTACATTAAAGAAATGTGACAAAAACATAACATCATTTCTGGCACCCCCACGTGGGGGGCTTCACCAGCCCACACCCTGTAACTTAATTATACCAACTTCAAGATCACACTACCTTGTAGAAAAGGGCATGTTTCCATCCAGGTAGCTACTGCTGCAACAGAGTGCAGTTCAGTAACTGTTTCAAGTTTTTGGATGTCAGTCTTTTAAGGTTTCATTTATTTGACCTTTCGGTATCATTGTGTCAGTTATATGGGTTTTGTTCAAATGAATGTTCGCTCATCTGAAGGGGATCCATATACATACATACACACACACACACACACACACACACATATATATATATATATATATATATATATATATATATATATATATATATACACACGCCAACTCCATGTTGCGAAAGCATGAAGAATGGAGAAGCTTTCCAAAGCAAAATAATTTCTGCCAGTGCATACTTATAAACCAAACCAACAGTGATTTCCTAAGAAAACAGTGATCTTGGTGTTAACATCCATGAGCTGAGCTCAAAAACTCTAGTCCCATAGAGTTGAGACTCGTGTAAATGTAGAGACGCCATTTTGATCCTAATATCAACTATACCATCATAGGACTGCATGCCCTTTGTCATTTAGTGGTAAAATGCTTAATCCCCTTTAAGTCATGAGTTCTTCATACAAAACATCAGCACATGACATCTGCTAGAGAGCATGCTGGAACATAAAACAAAATGTTACCTACTTTCATCATATTACCTGTCTTTAATAATGTAGTATTTCACAGAATCAAAGGGATTTCTTGTAGGAGTTGCATAGCAATTTCTTATTACTACAGCAAACTGGTATCCATCAGCATCTTCCACCATAATGCCAAAATACAGCATGGCCTCTACAGAAAGTATAATTCTGTTCCCTTCAAATGGCCTGGTGAAGTCAGCATTTTGGTACAAAGCCATTTTTGCAGAATATGTTGCAGTCCCTCCAATGCTGATATTACTGGAGCTGCAAGGTAAATGATTTGAATGCATTAATTCTGTATTCAGACTTTATTATGGTATACAGTAGTAATAAAATATCTGGAAATAAATTAATGCTTTCTGCAACATGACAAAAGATCCACCAAAGCATTATTAAACCAAATAAGTAAATCAAAATGTGTTTTAAACTAAAATATATATTTTCACGAGAAGTGCTAATACATTTTGAAAGTTTTCTGGGTTCTTTGTGTTTTCAAATATCTTTATTTGATATTTAAACTTTTAATAACAACAGCACTAACTTTATAATATATACAAAACAGTAATATAGACATTATATACAAAACACTATATATACAATAAATGCCACATGCCAGAAAAAGTTGTTTATAAAGAAAGGTTTTAACAGAATTACAATAAGGTATGCAAAAAACAATAAAGACTCTTAAATAGGTGTTCTGATTAAATGCTTGGACATTGATGAATAAATGTAATAACATTAATAGTCTAATTTAGAGATTTATTACAAGATATAATCAAATAGCTTTTTCCAATAATTATTGTAACAGGAGAATCTAGTGTAATTGGTTAAAAATAATTTATGTGTTGTTATATACCTAATAGCCATTTGGTTAAAACCATCCCATGAAATTTTGGATCTATTAAGCCAGTTTTGGGTAATACAGCTTTAATTAATGAGAATAATAAAATATCTTGTAGGTTTAAACTAGGCAGGGGAATATGTAGTATTGCAAATTCTCAAGACAGGGTTAATTTCTCATAACCCATTTTCTCTAGTTTGACTTTCAGGGAACACCATAATTTGTAGGAACATTTACAACTCCATAATATATGTAGTAAGTCAGCTTTCTGAGGTTTACAAAAAGACTAATCTGGTGATGTTGAGTAATAAAATTTATTAAGAATGAATGGAGTTAGATATGTATTGTTAACTAATATGAGATGTGTATATAGGATTTTTTTCATAGGTAATTATTTTGAAGTTAAATGAAAAGACTGGGTTTGTTGATTCTATATAATTAATGGGTTAAGTCTGGTCCAGTATTTAGAAAAAAATAATTGAATTTTGATATTTTAGTGATTAAATTCATTTATATGCATTGAATATCATCTTCTTCTATGTGAAGGCCTTCCATAAGTGTTTGCATAATGTTATATTATAATTGCTGATATTAGATTGATTTAGAAGTATTGATATTAATTCCCTTATTTGTCTTAATATGACAGTGTAATTATTTGGAAAGATTAGGGCTTTCCCTAAATCACTAATTGAGAGATGTCTATAAATATACAAGTCTATAACACATTTGTCTTTGAGAAAAGGGTGATGAGAAAGGTTTAGCATTTGAGCATTCATTTTTAAACTAGGGTTTAAATTAATTGGCTGCAATAAAATAAATGCATTTTTTAGATTGAGCAACTGAACTAGGCTTTGAAAGATTTTTCTCTTCTGTATTAATAATTTATATATTTTGAGACTTTTAAGATTTATTTTTTTTTAATAAAGGGTAGTGCTTTAGGGTTACAGTGAGATTTACATATATCGTTGTATCATATTTGAACCCAGATAAGACTCCATGAATTTGACTTAGGACTATATTTTGATATCACAATCAATCTATTAGAATGTATTATATCATAATATAGTTTAGTCTGGAAGGTTCAATCCTTCATGGTTCTTGGGATAAATTAATTTTCTATATCCAATCCTGACAGATTTGGAGGACCATAAAAATTTGGATAATTTGCTAGTGATATTCTGAAAAAAAATAAAGTGTACTATTAGATTAGATGAGTTATACTGGAACAGTAACCTAGGTAATATATTCATTTTAATGATAGAAACTTTAGATAGTAATGGGAAAATTAATGTATTCCATTTAGTATTAGCATGTTCAATAGTAGGCCACACTTTTGCTAAGTTGTCTTTGAAGAAGAAAGTGGGAGTATGTTGAAAAGTGATACCTATGTATTTTAAAGAGTTCTTTATTCTAATTTCTGATTTAGAGAAGAGACTAGCCAATATATAGTTCATGTTAAGAGGGAAAATAGCTGATTTATATAAGTTTAACTTAGAATTAGAAAATTTTGAAAAAATATCTATTTTTGCTGCTCCATATTAGGTAGGGAAAAATAAAGATTTAGATCATCAGCAAAGGCCATTAAAAGTATGGGAATTTTGCAGATTACTGGTATAAAATGGTAGGATTGTTGTATTATAAAAAGAAACAGTGGTTTTATATAGAGGTTAAATAAATATGGTGAAAGCGGACAGTTCTGTCTCATACCATTAATTATTATAACTGGAGAGGAGAGAATTTTATTACTATATAAAGATGTGTCAGCAATGGATAAAGAATGCTAATTAAGTTAATAAAACAGAGTGGAAATCCAAAGAGTAGCAAGATTATAAATAGGAAATCTAGGTATTGAAAGTTTTCTGGGTTCTGAATGCGTAAATTGAATGAAAATATGAATAGATCTGAATATTCACTGGAAACAGGACATGATCAATATTTCTAGTATAGCAAAACAAAGGGGGTTGGAGCTTGGTATAAGGATTAAGGTGTTTACCTCATAGTTACAAAAGACTAGGTTTGATTCTCATATTTGAAAAGGAAATTGGCTATGCTTAAAATGGCCCAGAAGGATAGCAAGCCTAGTACTTACATGTAAACCTATCACTTTAAAAGGGAAAGGCTCACACTGAGCATTACTTAGACTGTTTGTATGTTCTTTTACTTTCTCCTTGTGATGTACTTTTGAAGTCTGTAAATAAAGCAACAATGAAGCAGATTTCCAAATACAACATAATGAATAAACTAAACAGCAATATATGAGCCATAAAAGTAGGGAAAAGGGCATCGTCTGCTATGTAGCTACTCTACTTCCAAATGCAAAACTCCATGAAATCTCTCACTTTATACCATTCAGAGTGACCAAATTTCCAACATTTTGCTGAGATATACCTAGAGAAATGGAAATGAGCATTCAAAAGAGCAGCTATACACATAGATGATTTTTTTCTTTAAAAAGGTTCAAGAATCAGAACTTTCCTAAATTCATTTTATGGGTTAACTAGTCTTTCTGGAAAAATACATACAGACTTACTACTTTGTAAAAAGTTTGCAGAATTGTCTATCCTTAAAAGTCCACAAGAGATTTGTAAACACAGAATATCTCCTCTCCCCATTCTTATCAACTGCAAGCATTAAGGACCCATAGGTTTTGTAACATCAATAATTGTCAAATCATTAAAGATTTAATGATTTGACAATTATTAACTCATTAAAGATTTAATTTTAGACCATTTTCTCTGAAGAATTTCATAGGTTATTATAATTTTGGAAAACCTATACTTCTCTATTTTATAAAACCAAGAATAATGCACCTGAACCTCATACCTTAGCAGCTTTGTATTTCAATATATTGGAATACAAAATTAACACAAACAAACCACTCAGATGATGAATAGCACAACTGAACAATGAAAACATCTGCAGATAGGCACCACAGGAAAATGGAATCTTCTTAAAGGAAGTTTATTTTTGAGCACTTTCATCCACAAGGGACTTCATCAAAAAACTGAGCAACTGACTAGAAGACAACTTTATAATGCAAATTAATCAATCAGAAATAAAGAAATAATAAATTAATTAAGACCAATAGTAGCCCAAAAAGGTAAAACAGGACTGAATCCACTCCGGTTTACTATTGAATATGCGAATGCACTTTGTTCGAACGGCCACCCCATCGACGCATTTACGCGAACCGAAAGTGCAAAAACTGTTCGTTAATGAAACCCATTCGATGTTCGACATTACCGGCCGCACAACACCTCCACACCCATGCTACCATGGGTTAGACAGGGGCGAGGTTTTGCCGTTCACACATTTGGGATTCGGTGTGCTGACGATCGCATTTTCGACTTTGTGCAAGTCGAGTCGCCCATGTAAGGATCGACATTGCAATGGTAAACCATCCACTCCACATAAATATAACTCAATACAAAATAACATGATATTAAAAAACAATTATAAAAAAAATGTTACATAAGTGGTATCGTTCAGGCCAGGAAACTTTTTGGCCTGCATCTTAAGCTTCCACAATGTTTCTTTTTTAAGCAACTGCTTCTTGAAAAAGCCCTCCATAAGATCCACAGGTAAATACTCTAAGACAGCAAAATAAAACTTTTTAAAGGAACCACATGTTAAGGTGCGTCTATATAAGGGACTGTTGGTATCTTTGCTCTTAATAGCATACAAGTGTTCTTTAACTCTTGGAGATAACTTTCTGGTAGTCATGCGGATATAAAATGCATCACAATGTGAACAGACAGCACTGTAAATCAAACCAGTGGTGTTACAATCATAGTGCACTCTAATTTTAATGCTTTTGTCCATATGAGTCAAAACAATGATAGAGCCATCAGGTATAAAATTACAGGCCCTGCAAAAAACACACTTAAACATACCCACTTTTTTATGTGTGAGTGACAAAGGCATCCAAGTATTTGTATTCTCCAACCAATGCTTAATGCACTTTTGCATACAAATTTAGGGGAGGAACCCACCACTGTGTCTACGTCAGGGTTCCCCTGTAAAATTTTCCAACTGTGTGTAATAATATCACTAATGCTGCTGTCATCAACAGTCATCTACAAAATAAAACTATTGTTGCATTTAACATCAGTACTGTTCTTCTGAGGTGTACCCGCCTCAGAAATGGGAGGAAATTGTTTGTCTCTATTCTGCTTAATCTCATCAGCAGTCTTAAACAACAGGCCTAAATCATAACCCCTACTGCTGAATAATGTAATAATATCATTGATCCCATTGGAAAAGTTACCAAAGGCAGTGGTCAGTCTAGACAGCCAGATCATCTGACCTCTGTGAATACATGTGACTGAACCACCAAGTAATCTAATAAATCTCCATGGCTACCAGCAGCTAGTAAAAATTCCAACTAGATGTGATAAAAAATCTAAAAGGGAATCCATCCTTGACTGGGTCCTAACTAACAACCCACATTGTACCCCCACTCAGGCAGTCTCCCAGACACCTTAAGTGACCACAACATAATATACCTTATACATAGTAGAACAAGCATATGCAAAACCACTAACTATAAATCCACTAGAAACACAAAAAATTTCTCTCCCGAAGTCCTCAATACTTTACTCTGTAACTGCGACTGGACCTCCTTAAAAACCTTCCCACTTGACCAGGCTGTAGCATATTTCAACAAAACATTTCTACAACACCTAGACAATGTATCTCCATTGCGCAAAATCAAGGTTAGAACCTCTACAAACCCCTGGCTTAATAAAGAAACCAAACAAATCCTCAAGTCTAGAGACACTGCCTGGCTTTACTGTCAAAAAAACAAAAAAAACACAAAGCCTAACTAAGTACCAAGAACTGCACAACTGTGCAAAAAAATGCATTAGGCTGGACAAAAAAATCCTGCTACACGACATTACAAACTAAATACCAACACAACCCCCAAATATTTTGGAAAAAAGTAAACCAGCTACTAAAATCCACCCAGAAGGTTGCCCCCAAACCAACCACCCCTGACACTAAAGTTCCCATCGAAACACAATTCAACTCCCACTTTGTGAACTCAGTTCTATCCTTAATATCACAGGCCAGTTCCAACCTCACTATCTCCACCAACACAAATAACACTAATACAAGCTTAATCCTCATAACAGTTTCCACCACTTCAATCAAAAGCATGCTCTCCAAACTAAAAACCTCATCAACAGCAGCCGACCTACTCCCCAGCTATTTCTTGAAACTCACAGCAGATGTTATTGCTATCCCAATCTCCACTCTCATAAACAGATCAATTGTTGAAAACTATGTGTCCAAAACTCTGGAAAATATCCTGTGTTATACCCATACATAAAGATGGGACCGCCACTGAACTTAATAACTACAGACCCATTGCTATACTCTCCCCCTTGCCAAAATCCTAGAAAAATGCATCCATACCCAGGTGCTAAAATATCTCCTAGACAGCAACATCCTGTCACCTACTCAACATGGTTTCAGACCTACCCATAGTACCACTACAGCCCTCCTCTGCTTCACAGACACAGTAAACCATCTCAAAAACAAAGGCCTGCAGGTGTCAACTCTTTTTTTGGATATGTCCAAAGCATTTGACACAGTCTCGCACCAAATCCTGATAAACAAACTAAACCAAGATCACCTATCAAATTCCACTCTTACCTGGTTCCAAAGCTACTTAACTGACAGGTACCAAGCTGTGAAATGGGAAAATTCTCTCTCTCTCCTCAGCTGCCCATAACTATAGGTGTCCCACAGGGTTCTATCTTAGGACCACTACTATTCACAATCTTCACAAATGACCTCCATACCTCCACCACAGCATGCATCTATCATTCAGTATGCAGATAATACTACCTTAATGTGTGCTGCACAAAATATTTCCACCCTCCTGCAAACAACTCAACTAGCATTCTCTGACATTGAAAACTATCTTACCAAAGACCAACGTATCCTCAATCCAAAGAAAACTCAGCTTATGATTATAACCAGTTCCAACAAAACCACATAACAGTCAATTCACTATTTACCCCACAAATGCTACTCCAATCACTCCAGTGGCACAGGCTAAGCTACTGGGAATAACCATATACTTCCACCTAAAATGTGATAGTCATCTCAACTTAACTATTAAAAAAGTACACGCCAAATTGGGATCACTCTGCTGTATCAAACCATTTCTTACCAACAACACAAGATCTGCCATTGCTCGCTCCCAATTTCTATCCACCCTACTGTATGCATTTCCCATTCTGACTAATCTCAACAAAACTGAACTAAGCAAAATGGAAGCCTGCTATAACAGAAGTGTCCACTTTGCTGCAAAATGATAGAGCTCATCACTGCACTGCTTTGAGACAGCTCCACTGGCTTGAACTGCCCAAACTCATAACCTACAATTAACTCTGCCTCTGTCATTCTGTCTGTTACTTCCCCAATAAGTGTCCTCCCCTCAAAAACCCTAGTACAACATCACTCTGCCAAAAGGCCTCTTAGATCATCAAGCAAACTACTACTAGAAATCACCAACAGCTACAGTAGCTTTGGAGATGCACTATATAGTAGTTCAGTGGCTAAAAAATGGAACTCTCTCCCCACTAGCATACAAAACACATCATCCAAAGCCTCCTTTAAAAACCTCATTAGGCAACATCTCAAGCAAAGTTGGCAATGCCACGACTGCTCCCCAGGCTAGTGAAAGCAGATAAGGTACACATACTAAACCTAGAGTACTTGATAATAGTTTTCACTCTTACTCACACACGCTGGCTAATGTACAATGTATGTACTGCACCTGTGTACTATGTATGTATTCTACCTATGTTCCAAATTTCAGCTGTACACCACAAATCTATTAATTACCTTTATTTTTAAATTAATATTTTCTTGTTTGTTATTTCCACTGTAACTGTTGATATGCTGCATATCACTGTAAAAACATGTCTGTTGTAATTTGTGTGTATACTGATCATGTCTAAATATTTAACTGTATCTGTAATTTTTCTGTCTGGAGCTTTTCTCCCTGGGCCTCTGCTGAAAAAGGGCCTTTTCGGCTCAGTAAGACATCCCCGGTTAACAAATGTAAAATAAATAAAATAAATAAATACATATTTATTTTCATGTAAGTGGGAGGAGCACTAAGGTAATGTAAATAACTGCCAGACAAACAAGGTTTTCTGTACATCCCACTAGAAAAACTATGACTGGCAGCATCCCAACTAACTACCACATCCCAATATGGAACATTTTCTCCTACTTGGCTGAAGACAAAGCTTAAAAAGTTAACACTATTATTAATTATTAATGTCTATAACAAATGCATCTATATGATCTAAAGATGGATCAGTAATAAAAAACAGGCCATCCACAAACCTCTTACACATCTTAACATGTCTTTCAAAAAATTGAATGTTGTTTAGAAGTTGGGTCTCCCACCACCCCATAAAAAGGTTAGCAACTATGCTTGGATATCTATTGCAACTTAAACTGCAGTTCAAAGGCATTTTATTTTTCCTTTCTTTGCTGTGTGATAGCCCATTACATGGCAGTAAGAAGACTTTTAGTGAATTGCAAACTCTTTATATTTGGTACTTAGGAAATTTGCTAATTGTGATCTGACATGTTTGCTTATACCATGAGCAAATTTTCTTACCCTATCTAAGGGGACACACAGTTTGGATTGTGTTAGACATCCCATTATGCCTTGCTGGTGATAAAGGGGTTGAGGGCTTGACCTACTCAAACTTACACCAGGGACCTATGCTAAAGATGCAAGGGGTCTATGTGCATCTATTGGCCAGAGTGTTTTTCCACCATAAAGCCCTGTAGCCCTAGGCAATAAGCTACTGACTGTCTAGTGTCCAGTTGTCCAGCTTGAGTTACCCAGGACAGCTCTGTTGACAGAAAGATGAATGTGAAGTCAATCAACCTGCCAAACATGAACCAAGGATTGTCACAATTAACAATGGTTCACTGACAGGACTCAGCTTGGAAGCAGATGACATGATGGGAAGGAGGAGAATGGAGATCCTATGTATCCAGGAGACAAGATGGAAGGGCAGTGCAGCAAATCCACTTGGTTTGGGACCCAGACTCTACTAGTCAAACAAATGACAGACTTAAAATTCTGTGGGATATGTGGAGAAAGAGAGTCTTCTGAAAACAGTGAGAGAAGTCATCAGAATTGGTCTGACAGACTCATGGCAATTACACTCCAGTGTAAAGATAGGATAACATTTATAATATCATCCTATGCCCTACAGTAGGGTTATAAAAGCAAGAAAAAGAGTGCATTCAGGCTGCTAGATAATGCAGGACAAAATGAGCTGCTTTTGATAATATGAAACCTCAATGCAAATAGGGCAAACTGAACAGGATATGAGGGCTGCTTAGGTTCACATATGAGGAGAAGCAAGAATAAAGAAGGAAATGATACTCTAGACTTCTGTCTGTCAAATGGCTAGATGGTGGCCATCACGTTTCAACAAGAGAGACAGTCACAAGACCACATACAAGAGTTATCAACATACATCTTAGGTAGACTTCCTCCTAATAAGGAAAGGCCAGGTAGAATCAGATATTACTAAGTTTTTTCCCAACAAAACAATTTGCCCAGAGCATAAAACACGGGTGGCCACAATCAGATGCAAGCAGTAATCAGAGAAGGGTCTATGGTCAATAAGGCCAAGTCTGAAGACCTGGATGTTGACAGAGTGTAAGCACAAAAGTTCAGGGAAATGCACATGGCTCTAGGACCGCAGAAAGAACAGCAAATATGTTGCAAAATGGAAAGATTACTGGGAGCTAATTAGTATGCACTTCATGAAAATCCCCTTAACACATAAAAAAATGATTGTAAATAACTCCATGTTATGGTTACTAAAGGAATTTTGTACTTCACTTATTACACCTAAACATATGGTTTGTTACCCATTAAATATTATTATTAGCTATCATAACTTTATATTCATGCACCCTAAATATAGGGAATGGAATTTTATTATATTCCCTATAATGTATACTCAGGGTATGCTTTTGTCATCTACTTCTGAAGGAAATCATTTAGCTATAGATAATGATCTAAAGTACTGGTATCAGTTGATATCTGATAATAAAGTTAAAAATCTAGATTTCTTAAAACAAGAATTTGATCTAAGAGAAACTTGCTGGTTAGAGGTTCAGACCTTTAGACAACATCTCATTAATAAAATAGATCTAATGTCTGTAACAGTTAAAGACTCTATTCCAACACTGATTGATTACTTAATATTAAATTTACAACATAAAGTTTCTGATAAAGGTAAGCTTTCATACATACATAAAATTATCAGACAGGAAACCTTTTACAGTGAAGATACATACTGGAATTATTTCACTTCCATTAATGGGGACCCACCAAATCAACAAGATAAACAATATATATTGGAATCTGCCTATAGAACTACGTCTTCCATTGTCTGGAGACTTTATACATGGAAATTTTTACATAGATCTTTTTATACACCTTTGATGATGAATAAAATAAATAATAAAGATAATCTATGTAAAAGATGTAATATAGACATTAATGCTGACTGGGCTCATATGTTTTATGACTGTATAAAATTGAAAGAATACTGGAAGTCAGTTAATGAATTTTTGCAGGCTCTTTTTACAGATAATTTCATTATTTCTAAATCTCTTATATTATTCAACACACCTGTACCTCAAAGTGTTAAAAGGTTAAGCTTCCCTTGTTATGGTCTATTCTAGCAGTGGCTAGGAAAATAATAACCAGAAATTGGATTTCAGATACACCTCCTTCGTTCAATGAATTTAAAAATGTTATGAATATAGTGTGCCATATGGAAATAAACACAATTAGGTCAAGAACAACTAGAAAAACATCTTATTATATTGTATGGGATAATTTACAAAATCTGTTAAAAAAATCTTAATTTCAATAGCATGGTATTTTAGTTTAATTAATTGATCTGATTGTAGTGGATGTCTTTGTAAATATTTTGGTTGTTTTGTTGAATGTTATAATCATATCTATTTTTAATTACTTGTATAAAATTGTTATGATATTTCTTTTGTATGTTAAAACAATAAACCTGTTTTGAAAGAAAAAAAAAAAAAAAAGAAAGAACAGCAAATAGGTGGCCTTAAAAAAGAAAACTGGAAGTGCCTCAAAACAGGATGCGTGAGGACTATATAACAGATATGGCTGAGCCAGATGTGGAAAAAAGGTACATAAAGAAAGCTGGTGGTGGACTATAGAAGTCTGGGAAGATATTAAAAAATGGAGTGCAAGTAAAGAGGGAGATAGAAAAGACAAACCAGATGGAGAAGGAATACTGGTTGGCTAACAAAAAAGGCTAAGAGAGCAGTCTCAATAGCAAAGAATAAGGCATCAGAAGCACTCTACCAGGTTCTGGAAATGATTTGGCAAATGGTAGAAATAAATTCCATCAGGAGGTAAGGTTAAGACAGAAGAATAAAAAAGATAGTTATCAGAAACCCTTCGTAAGGCATGCCAGCAACAATCTATTCACTAGTCTACAGTATATCAAAGGCAGATGGTAAAGGTATTCCCGTCAACTTTTGAATGAAGAAAACCATACAGAAGTTGTCCTGCTTCAGACATAGCCTAAAATGAATGAGGAAGAGCTGTCCCTAAAAACTGAGAACAGCACCAAGAAAAATGAAGTCAGGAAAAGCATCGGGATCAGATGATGTCACAGCAGATATGATCAAGATCTTGGGTGAATTAGGAAAGAAATTTCTCCAGAGGGTAGCCATAGCAGTATGTAGAGAAAGATTTATCCCAGATGACTGAAAAATATGCATTCTAATGCCAGTAATGTAAAACAAAGGAGGCAATCACAACTGTGAGCACCAAAGATGCATCAAACTCCTGTCACAAGTAATGAAAATGCTTGACAGGGTGACTAATAAATGAATATAGAGAGTAATAGTATGATGGGAGATGACCAGTTTGGATCAGATCTGGATAAAACACAAATGAACTGATGTTCATAGTGAGATGTATAGTTGAGAAGAAGCTTGAGATGAGGAAAAAGTCAAACTGACACATCAAGACTTGCAGATAGCATGTGAGAAGATCCCGAAAAAGCTGATTTGGGCAGTCTTGTGATGGTTTGAATTAGTGTTGGCTATGTACAAAGGCCCAATGACACAAGTACATTGTTGGATCCATAGAGGGATTCCCAGTGGGAGTTGGTGTGCATCAGGGTTCAACTCTGTACCCACTGCTCTTCATACTGGCGATGGTCTGCTATTGAAAAACAGGTTGAATGGGACAAATCAATATGCAGAATTACAAACAGGCTCTGAATAGTAACTGCAGCAAATGATAAGGGAATGGAATGCAAAACTGAAGGTACACAAGATGAAAGTGAATACAGAGAAGACAGTTGTAACTACTGTTGTCTAAAGGAAGAGAGGACACCCAGTCAATCGAGGAGGTTGCCGCCAGCAAACAAACCACACAACTATGTGAACAAAGGTAACGCTGTGCAAAAAGAATATTCCAAAATGAATCCAACCACAGAGTAATGAAACAAGGTTTGTTAGACCAAAGACAAATTTCTTTTATTGAACCATAAACGAATTTCTTGACCTAGGTTTCGTCCGTTAAACGAACTTCTTCAGAATACATTTCTGAATTGACCAAAACCAGTTAAATACATAAGGTTACACCCAAAATAATTTAATTACCAACAATTAATAAGTCATTTAAAATGCTAATTGAAAGTGTTAACACTTAATTTTAAAGTGGTAATCATTTCCACCATACTGAATGCACAGTTGCAACGTTAAAATGCACTTCCAAAACAACCAATGAAATGGTCAATACCATTACACACTATAAAAAAATGTAATTGTGTGTGAGTATTAAACCCTATATATATATAAGTGACTAAAAGAAATATAACTGAATATATATAATATTAATAATCAATATAAAATTAATTATAAAATCTATCATTAAATATCCTAATTTGTTATGCATGAATGAAAACAAATAAATGATGTATTATTAAAAAGATCACTCAAAAATACACATCCAATGCTCAATGAAAATTAATAAGTCTTATGCACTCAAAATTAAAAATTGAAAATAAAAATAAAATTGATATAAATTGAGATTAAAAATGAAAAAAATGACAAATGAAAATAATACGCAATGACCAACTAGACAAAAAATTGTATGACGTGTATGTAAAACATTAATAATAAACCACTGGCTCTTAATAAGTTATTTCCCCATAATCCTATTGATCTTTAAAATAGGCTTAATGGTACAAAATTCATTCAAGCCTGGTCTATTATATGCATCTAAAAATATCTGCCATCTTAGCTCTTTAACATCCAAATCATATTGAATGGTCCTACCCTGTGAATCATAAACAATGTGTTGAATAACACAACATTTAAATCTGTGATTAACGTTACTCTGTATATGTCTAGCAAGGGCATTGATTGTTTTTAAATGTTGGATATCCAAAAGGTGTTCCTTTACTCTATCTCTAAAATGTCTACTGGTTTTACCAACATAAAATGCCTTGCAGTCCTGACATAATAAAAAGGTAAACAACGTTGGATGTGTAACAATTAAAATGGCCACTAATCTTAATATTACAAAAATTCACTAATAAATTACTATCTGTGCAATATATGTGAGGGCACACGGAACACCTCCCACATTTAAAATTACCATTAGGTCTGTGAGAGAATCCCCCACTGTTCCTAGTGTCTTTTTCAAAAATATCCTTGAAAGACACATCCTTCCTATAAACAAATTTTACATGACCCTGAAAAAGATGTCCCCAAATGTTATCTCTATACAAAATGTCCCAATTCCTCTCAATAATATGTCTAATAATTTCAGAGGAATCATTAAATGTGGATATGTACAAATGAATGTTGTTAAACACAGATTTAGCCATTGACTTATTAATATTACATCTTTCAGATGAGAAACCTGAACATAGTATGGCTTGGTATGTCCCTATTTGTCTTTTATGCACAACCTCATGAAATATTCTCTTACATAATTGTTTGGGATATCCCCTGTTTTGAAATAAATTTGACATGTAAGCTATTTCCTCAACAAATTCCTCATCATTGCTCACCATTCTGGCCGCCCTGACCATCTGCCCTTTAACAATGGCTTTTTTCTGGTGGTCAGGGTGCCAGCTCTCATAGTGAAGATAGGAATTGGAGAACGTTGGTTTCCTGTATATATTCGATTTAAGTCCACCCTGGGTCTTATCATAGGATAACCTAATGTCCAAATACGTAATTACATCGTGACTGATTTCATGAGTGAACTTTAAGAACCTTACAGTATTATTGATGTACACCAGAAATGAATCCAGTGCCCTTTGATCATCATCCCAGATGATAAAAATATCATCTAGATACCTTGTATATATTTTAATATACTTATAAAATTCTGTTTTAAATATGTAATTATGTTCCCAATAGCTCATAATAAGATTGGCGTACATGGGGGCACATGCTGCCCCCATTGCCACACCATTCACTTGTTGGTAATAGTTACCTTCGTAAAACAGGAAATTATTTTGCAACACAATGTCCATTAAATTGACTAATGTGTTAATTCTATCCTGATCGTAAACATTGGTCTCATATAGTTGTTCCTCCAACCATATTAGACCAATATCATGAGGTATAGTTGTGAACAAATTACATACGTCCACCGTTACAAAGTAATAACCATCTTTCATGTCAAAATCTTTTATTTTTCCTAAAAAATCCTATGAATCTTTCGTGATGTATGGAAACTTGGACATACCCCTTTTGAAATGATGATCTAAAAATTGACTGATGAAACAAGTTTTGCTCCTTTTCCCGTCAACAATCGGTCGAAACTGCAAATTATTCAGCCCTTTATGTATTTTAGGTATACCAAATACCCCACTGATGACAGGATGTTCATTGATCAAAAAATGATATTCATTCTCAGAAATCTCCCCTTGAAATACCATGTCACTGAGTAATAAATCTATTTTTTATGGGCAATGTTTATTTCATTAATACTAACTTCAGTGTAAGAATAATTGAGTAACATACTTGTCATATAAGAAATGTAATCATTTTTATCAGTGATGACTACTCTGTTACCCTTATTGGGTCTCATAATTCTAATATCTTTAATGCTACATATACCCTTAAATATGCCTTGTTCTTCCTTGGACATGTTAGAATGTATCGGTCGTTTATACGATTTATGAAACTTTCTTATATCTATTTCACTCAGCTTTTCAGAAATGGCCACCCTATCATTCATTGGTGGATTAAATACACTGGACTTAGTTAATGTACCATTATCAGTCCTGTCCCTATTGTCAAAGCCATTATTGAATAAAGTTTTTAAATTAAATTTACGGGTGAACAACTTTAAATCCAAAATGGATTCAACC
This sequence comes from Protopterus annectens, assembly GCF_019279795.1. Taxonomy (NCBI): domain Eukaryota; kingdom Metazoa; phylum Chordata; order Ceratodontiformes; family Protopteridae; genus Protopterus; species Protopterus annectens. The sequence goes on along the minus strand of NC_056746.1, from coordinate 612,055,314 downwards.
AAGTTCCCTTTACCACATGGAACAAAAATGAAACCTCTCGAAAACAGATTGACTTGTTGATTGTCCATGTGTACTTTAGAATAATTAAACAATTTAAAATCACCCTCATTATTGGTTATTATAATGGGATTACTTAAAAAGACATTTTCCGAGTCTTTTAAGACATTATCATCACCATTATTATGGTCATTAGACATGTTGTGTCCGACCATATTATCCACCTGCACTTGATCAAAATATGCTTCGGGGTCAAAGTTAATGGAAAAATCCACATGAAAAAAATTATTATTATCCTGTCTAAAGGAAGTGACTTGTTGGACACCATGGCTACCACATGCATTATTGTTGAATCTTGAATCTGGTGTTTCATAATTGCCATCATTTGAACAAACCAAAATACTATCATTAATTGCGTACTCATATGTACTTATATTCATTAAATTATTATCCTCCATACCTTCACACAAATACTGCACTGGTGAACTATTGGTGTTAAAATTAAAAGAATTGCTAACACCAACATCAAATTCGTCATTATTGTGTTGACCAATGAACTCACTTGGTCCCACATTTGAAAATTCATATACTCCCTTGCAATCCATTACTTGTGATTGAACCAAAACATTAAATGAAATATTGTTGACAGTCGATGTACCATACGAGTCAAAATTAGGACCACCGTGGGATGATGTCAAAGTTTGAACAGAATTATTACTGAAATGCGTCTCAGCCGAAAATGACTTACCAACATTCACCCCTTCACTACATTCAAAAGACTCAATACATAAACTAGTGTGCTCAAGGTCCATATCATGTTGAACAAGTCCGATTTCACCTTCCTTCATTATTTTCATTTCGACCCCAAGTCTGCCTTCTATCATTTGCGTGTTTTCCAACCATTCCTTTGGTTGAATAAAAAATCCTTTTTGGGTCGAGCCCCCGTTTTGACATAATCATTAACTGCTGATGAATGCCCCTGATTTTTCAGTCTATCCGACCGCCGCAACCCATCATCTGTTAGACTTTCATTGGACATACGGGTCTCACCTGGATCGTCACGCTCACGACAGGAACTGACATCATCAACTTCCTCCCTATTCTTCTCATACACCCTTTTACTTTCGTTACCATGGCTACCATCAACCGCTTTTGATTTAGGATAGATTTGCCCAGATTCATATCTTTTAATGTCTCTCTGAATTTTGATGTTTTTCTTCTGAAATATATTGTCACAACTATATTCCACGTCCTCAATAATGTGAATATAGTTCGTATAATACTGGTCAAAAAGAAGATCCTTGCTGATATTATTGTTCAGGATATCCAATTCCGTTAACAGACCTTCTATCTTGATGTTATTGTACTTAACCATAATATCCATTAATTTCAATCCACTGTTGTTGAATAAATCATGTAATTCCTTGAGCATAATCTCATCCGCCTCACATCCGTTCAGATATCTCCATAAGCGTAGACCCTTCGGTACCATGCCTAATTCAATGTTTCTAATGAGATAGCTGTTTTCTAATTGTGTTCTTTTAAGTTTAAACAGCTTCATCTCAAAAAGCTTGAGCATGTCTTCCATGGATTTACAGTCTTTTGTTACTGTCGTACCTTTTGGTGTTCGTACCACATTGAAGGAATAACCATTATTTCTCCATAGTTCATTATTACATATTTCGTTCCGTACCGAATTAGTCATGTTAACTGAGCTAGTGATGCCATCACCGGCGGTGGAAGACCTGGGTGTAACCTGCATGAGGGGTAAGCCCAAGCTGTCCCCTGTGTCCGATTGACCGGATCCAACATCTTTGTTGATCAATTTGTGAATGAGAACCGAATGTTTTCTGAGTTGTTCCTGAATTTGCTGCAACACACCTACCATGTCAACCGAAACACCCTCGCCTTCCATATGGAAAAACTAAGAACCAAAAAACAACAACCACTGCAAAAACTGTTGTCTGAGGGAAGCGAGGACACCCAGTCAATCGAGGAGGTTGCCGCCAGCAAAAGCGATGGTCTGCTAATGAAAAACAGGTTGAATGGGACAAATCAATATGCAGAATTACAAACAGGCTCTGAATAGTAACTGCAGCAAATGATAAGGGAATGGAATGCAAAACTGAAGGTACACAAGATGAAAGTGAATACAGAGAAGACAGTTGTCATGATAGCAAATGGGGAAAATCAGAAGAAGCTGAATATTGAGATAAAAGGGTAAACATGGAACAGATTAACAGCTTCAAGTATCTGGGAGGAGAAGGGAAGTCTGAATGATGAGGTCATACCTAGAGAAGGGAAGTCTGAATGATAAGGTCATACCAAGAATCAGAGGGGCTACAGCCACCTGGCATAGAGTGCCAGGGATACTGTGTGACAGAAGAGTGCCAAAGAAGTTGAAAAGTAAGGTGTACAAAACGGTGGTCCAACCAACACTTCTGAAAGGTATAGAAATCTGGGCAGTGCGGATAGTGTTTGAGGAAGCTTGAGGTGATGGAGATGAAGTGCCTGAGATGGATGGTAGGATTCACACTGTGAGATGTACAAAGAATGAGGACACTGGAGCAGAGGTCAAAGTAGCTCCAGTTGTAGAGAAGGTCAAACTGAGCAGATTATTGTGGTTTGTGTAGAAAAGAAGAAGATTAATTGGTGAAGAAGATTTGGGATAGCCAGGAAGAAAGCAAGAGAAATGAAGGCATCCAGCAAAAGGATGGGTGGATTATGTTAGAGAAGACCTGTGATAGTCAGGCATGACTATCAGAAAAGCTAGGAGAATGGCACTGCATCTAAACAGATGGGGAGAGTTGACACTACATCCTGATCCTTTGTAGAAATTGGGAAAAGGGGGGGATGATGATGACCGAGAAGTTAGAATATGATAAAATCAATCATTCATAATTGAGTTCATGCAAAAACCATCAGTATACATGCACCATGAGTGAGGCATGAAAATGAGCCCCAGATACAGAACTGCATGACCAGCGATAGGATAGCACTTACTGCACTGATGCATACTATCTAGTATTATCTATGCTGTATCCTGTATGGTGTTCAGAACACAGTCTGCTTGTTTATTTTATATAGATATATATATATATATATATATATATATATATATATATATATATATATATATATATATATGCCTCCATACACAAATCCAGTGTGGATGTAACCACATGGCACAGTCAGAATTGTCGACAGGTATAATAATCTGGATAAATACCTATAGCCAGATGAATGTTAGTATCTAGTGGGATGGAATATAACTATTAATGTGATAAGCAAATCTTTAACCTTACAGAATTCAGCAGAGTTTCATGGAAATAAGAAATGGTTCTGTGTGAGATAGGGAATAATCTAAGAAATAATGAGGTATAAAAACTATATTAGAAATCTATCTAAAGGGCAAATATGTAAGATACATACATCTATACGTATAGCAGTTATGTTGCATTTCCCATTACAAAGTTATTTTTAACTAAAAGAAAGTTAACTCCCTCTCTGCAATGGAGGACTGGAAGCTTGCACTGTAACTGTAGCATTTTGATAGAGTTAAAACTTATGTCCCCAAATTTCAAACAAATGTTTATATCTCTGGAACCACAAAAGTTACTAAGAACTGTAAATGGCAAGCCCTTCAGGACAAACAATTTTATAATGGTAGTGTTCTTTAGGTTCAAGGTCTTAAACAGGATTTTTATAGGTCATAGCAAACACAGTTACAATTAAGTTTGTTATATTTTGCAAATAATTTACAATATCTCAGCAAGCACTTAGGTTACAAGCAGCATTTTGTTCATCCTACTGAGAACTTTCATATGAGGCTAAGCAGTTCTGTCTATGCTACTTGGTTGTTGACTATTTTTAAAAAACATGACACATGACAATATAAATGAATATTAAATGAAAAATAATTAATATCTCTTTTTTCCTGCACTATGCAGAGATCAAATATTAATATGTTGTGTTTGCCATTATATAAGCTTTAATTAAGAAGATATATTTCAATAATTTGTATGTAGAGTGGTTTTGGAATTATTAATGCAAATATTAACAAGCAATATTTGATACCTGGGGGAGTCAGTATGATGTAACTGCAGAGTCACCTGGAGGCATCACTCCGCTGCAATGACTAAAGTTGTACACTGAATTCTGTAAAATGACTGTACGTTAAGGGGTAAAGCTCCTAAAGGGTGCTATGTTTACATAATATATATAATCCCTTATGTACTGGTTTCATTCTCTACTTATACTCAGACTTTAGTCTTTCAAAAACATTTACAAACATCATCTTGGACTACACATCCCTGTACACACGCATACATGTCCATATGATTCATTGATGCAATACCATTGAAGCCGTTTAAGTCATTTCCTATCAAACACCTACCTTCAAACTCTGATTTTGAGGAATGCCACTGATCAAGCATCACTTTTTACCTGCATTGGCACCAGATCTCACTCCTACCATCAGTCAGTAATGTGTTTTTCTGTCCTTATCCACTGACTGTTTGGCTGTCAACAAAGTAAGACTCAGTGGACTGTCATGATTCTCTGTGTCTTAATATACATTAAGTAGCATTTATTTAATCGGTAATGAACTCATTGAAGCCTGTTTGGAAGACCAGAAAGGTAGCCTATTGCAAATCATATAACTAATTTAAAGTATGCTGATCTTAGTGTTAATTTTATTATTTATAGACATCAGGCCACTGCATGGAGAATCATTACAGACTGCTACATATGAAAGCTGTTGATAGGTTGCCCATTCTATTTTATTGGCTCAACAGAATAGCCTTTGTTGCATCTTTGATCACCTGACCTTTACCCATGTGCCTTATGCATGAATATGTTGAGAAAAGGTGTCTGAAATGTGGCACTTTATACCAACCACAAAAATAATTTCTGTTTTTAACTAATATATCGATATAAAAGGAAAATCAGCAATAATTATTAAATTGGATCACATATACTGAGCAATCCTAATGCAGGATTGAAACACTGTATGTTTTGTTATTCCATTTCTGCAAGTTCCTTGGCTGGCTCTGTTCAGAGACCCCAGTATTTTCACTGGTAACCATTAGACATATTATACCGCGGTGGTGCAGCAGTAGTGTTGTTGCCTCACGGCAAGAGGTTCTCCCATTCGATTCTTGGCTGGAGTGCAGGGAGTGCCTTCTGTGTGAAGTCTGCATGTCCACCCCGCAGTTGGGTGGCATTCGAACGACATGCGTAAAATGGTCGTGCCTTCATTGAAGGTTGGGCATCAAGCTGGCACCTTGCCGTTCATGAAAATCTACTGCCAGTCATTACCAGACTGGAGTTCCGCTGTGGCGACCCCTAACCGGGAAAAGCCAAAAGACAAACAAACAACCATTAGACATGATAGGGACCCACTAAAACAAGTCCCAAACCATGGAGGCTGAATGGCTCCACCAAAAGGCAATCTGCATTAACCTCAGATCCTTAACTGTCACTAAGGAGAACAGACAATCCCTGAGACATTTCATCATTATCTTTCTGTGATTTTGGTGCATCAACAGGTCCACACCTAATAGTATCAGTTTATAAAAGCAAGATATTACCAATAAGTGCAATATTTACATATTATTTTATATTCAAATTACACAGTATCCCAGCATAACATACCTTACCTTATGAAAGGATTAAGCGCGAGGTCCAGACTAACTCTCATATCCAGAGGATATGTGCAGTGGTAGTTGATGTAGGTTTCCTTGTCTCTGATAATTATCCCCACAGATTTTGGTTGCAAATAAATTGTGTTGGAGTAAGTGACATGGGTTTTATTTTGCTGCGGGAAAATCAGAATAAGCTGAAGTTATGCAGTAACATATTCATGATATAAAAATCATAAATTAAATATATATTGATTTAATTAAGTAAATACAAATACAGCATCACTACTGCAGCCACAAAACTGAATCTGTTTAATTAATTTCATTACAATTGAAATTTCTTCTGTGAGTAAGATAAATGAAGCAGAGAAGTTCAAATGCCTAATGGGACTGAATTGTATCTGTAATAACTATACAGTTGAGAAAGATGCAGAGTTTGTTGGAAGCTGAAATTGTTGAAGTTAAAATTTTATAGGTTCTTAGGAGAATACTAAGCTAGCTGCCCTTTAAGCCTAGCTCATTTCCTTTTTCTTTTTTTTTTTGATCAAATTAACCTATTCCGTGTAGTTAGAGATTGGCTATACCTATCCCATGGTTGATAATTATATATTACCCGAAATGAGAATAATTGGGAATATACAAATTGATGAGACCCGTACATGGGATAAAGTATTTAGGAGCTGCCTCTGTCCATTAGTAATACAAGGGGAAGTCCTGAGGAAAATTTTCTGTTTCTTATCCACAGATCCAAGTTGTACTTGAATATGGACAAGGATGAGCTTTTTTTTATGTGGATCAGGCGTCTGTTCCACATCAGTGGTATCCTCTGTAGGATACACCTGTCTTTCCAAACCATTCGTTTGGTGTTGCAGAAGAGGTTTAGATCACATGACTGAGTATTTCTGATGACATTTGACTTGCTGATGTGCAGCAAGTCCGTCATTAAAGGGTCGGAGAATACCTTGTATGCTGGACACAGGTCACCTCTTAGCAGTCTGTAGGATAACAAATATAATGACAGGGCTTTCCGACAGTTCATGTAGGACATATTTTTTAGAACTTGTATCCCTTTAGTAAGGTACCTCTGTGGACATTCCAGTTGCTGCATGTGTCTGGACAGATACATGCAAAGGCGGCATTATATTTGATGATTGACCTAATGATAGCGGAGTAAAGGGGGACAATGACATCCCTAGATCTAGAAACAATTCCTTTGTTTATAAGCATGCAATATGGAAGGACGTTCTTATACCAATGGACACATGTTTGTCAAAAGTTATTTCTCTGTCCACATACATTCTAAATCCCAAACAACTGGATCAGCTATTGGGGGCATTTGTCAATGTGCTAGTTCCCTGAGGTAGATGACTTCCCAAAGGATACAATAATGCATTTTTTTTGCATTTAGTTTCAGTTCATGATTTTAGCACCAGTTATTTATTTGGGACAAACCATTCTGCAGAAGGGTTAAGTCATTCAGGGATTCAATGACTGCTCCTACCTTGAAGTCAGCTGCACACTTAACCAGCCACAGCCCTTTGATAATTTCTTTTACTTCAGAAAAGTAGATGCCAAACAGGAGAGGTACCAGCACAGAACCCTGGGGGACTCCACAGGTCTCTTGGTGGAGGTGACTTCCCCTATTTTGATTTCCTGCATCTTATCTGTGAGCCACCTGGCAGTCCAGCAAGTGACATAGAGGTTTATTCCCAGTTTATTTAACTTTACTACTAAGCCTGAGTGGGGAAGTGAGTTAAAACCATTAGCCAGGCGAAGGAATGCAGTGTGTACCATTTTGCCTACATCCATTGCTTTGGTGACCTTTTCAAAGAAATCTACCAGGTTGAGTAAGCATGACATGCCTATGATGAATCTAAATAGAGGTGGGTCCAGTGTTTGGCGATTCCCTATATCCTGAATGATTACTCCCCTGATAAGTCTTTCCATGGCTTTGCATATGAGGCTGGTCAGACTTATGGGTCTGTAATTGCCTGGGTCTGTGGAAGGTCTTTCCTTATGCAAGGGAATGACTGCAGCTGTTCTCCATTTCCTTAGTATAAAAACTGTATGGCAGCTGAGATTGATCAGTGTTGTTAGGGGTGTGGTTAAATCATTTATGGCTGCAGAGTTTTAAAGTTAGGAACGGTTAGCTATCCTTCCAAGAAACCTAACCCAAACCCTAAAAACTCTCACCAATTCCCTAAACCTAATTAAACACTTGATCAGTCTGTAAAGCTAATATCACCCCCCCTTCCCAACCCTAATCTTTCAATTCCCTCTGCTTACTCCCCTAAGTTAAAATCCCCTCATCTCCATAACCCTAGTCTCCTGATCACTCCCGAAACCTAAAATACCACCTCCCCTCCCTAACCCTAACCTTCCGCTATCTTCTGATCACTCACTAAACTTAAAATCCCCCTATTCTCCCTAACCCTAATCTCCTGATCACTTCCTAATGATCCCCAAGGAGGCAGGCATGCAGTGTTTGGAATCCAAGTATACAGGGCCTTATTATAACCCATGTATATGTGCATTTCATTAGTTTCTACCAGACTGCAGTACAGCTGCAATGGGTTTAATACCTCCTGAGGTAGGTGAGCTACTACTCATCCACTTGACCCTACCCAACTGTGAGATTTGAGGGCTGGATGGGGTGGGTGGGTAGGGCCAAGTGGATGACTAGTAGCTCACCTTCCTCACCTTGTGAAGTAGGTGAGCTACTAGTCATCCACTTAACCCCATCCACTCACCCCATCCAGCCCTCAAATCTCACAAGTGGATAGTTGATCCCGGGCTGCCAGCATTGCAAATGGCCCTGAACCAAAGGGCCATTTACTTAGCTGCATTTTACAGTTTATGAGCACTTAGTAACTTGCTCTGACTTGCAGACAATGGAAAGAATAATATAAACTTTAACACAGTGGTATTTAATAATGGATAAACCTTAACACCATAGTATTTAGTAATGTGTTATTACTATAACATTATTAAAATACTAACAGGAATCTAATGATTCAGAACAACCAAACAAATAGTAAGCCTAGTAGCTAAAAATGTCTCACTATGAAAAACCTGTTGAAGCTAATTAGGATGCATCATACTATGTGATACAAGATTTAAAATGCAGACAAAAAGCGTACATAACCAAACTGTTCCTCTCATATTTGTTACTTCTTGGCAGGTTGTATACTTTAGTTTGTGTTGTTTTTAGTAAAGCAGTATCATTGAGGCTGTCCTGCAATGAACTATTTTTCAATGCTGGTCACAGTTACACTGCTTGTAAGTTTAATTGTTGTCTATTTGAACTGCGTAATAATGACTGTGTTTCTGGATGGAATAATTAATTAATCATTGTCAGTGGCACAGAAGGCTGTGGGTTCTATTACTGACACTGCAGTGCAGCATAAGGAAGGGGTGCTATAGTCCTGAGTGTGTTATCCTTCAGATGACATGTTAAACTGAGGTCTCATCTGCTGGAGTTGATGATAGCTCAGGTGAAAGTAAAAGATCCCATGATACCTACTGAAAAGAGTAGGGGAAGTTCCCCGATACCCTGGCCCAATCTCTACTAGTAGTATAAATACCAACTTGGATCTCCCTTGAAAAGAGGACACTAGCATAGTGGGACTAACCCAGTTAACAAAGGATAAATAAAAATAAATAGCCTGCAAATGATTTCACGGGGTGACAATTGTAGAGCAAGATCTGTCAAGCTAAGACTTTGTACCATGTATATTTTTTATGGTAGGAGCTCTCACTTCATATATGCCAAGAGTGATTCACTCTTCTGAAGTGAAAAGCTACATTCAGAGTGAATTTACCCCTGATTTAAGATGTTAAATGTATCAGGAAACATGCAAAATAAATAATTTTAAAAATATCAAAAGTTGAGTATCACACAAGTTATTCATGGATTATATACTCATACAAAATAGACTTTCCCTTACAGTTAATTGTGTTCCACAGTATCCACTCCTGGCATAGGTGGTCAGGGAAATGGAGCTTTTGTTGTACACTTCCACAGCTCCCATGCACATTCGGTCTTTCAGACTGATACTTGAGATGTCATATCCCATTGCGTCTAGCTGGCATTTATTTAGCGATACTTTCATTTGTGATGTGCTGCAGGTTAGAGCTGGCTGCAGCTTTCTGAAATCTAAAACACATACATAACACAGTGGCTAAATATTTAGACCCTTTTCATATTTGATATAGTTTGTTACACAATTTAAAACAAGGAGTGCAATACAGGAAATTAATCTCTCTGTACATACTGTACACACTGTATGAGGTGCTGTTTTCTTGAGCTCTCACTAAAATTGTAACTGCTCAGGCAGCACACTGGCTTGACTACCAAGCAGTCTTATGAATATGGAATATAAACCCACATGAATAAATACATTTATTAAGCAAACAAATAACTAAATTCATATTCTATCTGGCTTGAAATGTGGTACAAGCATTTAGTTTCATTTTTTATTATTTTTGATACACCTAGATGCCATTACCAGAATCCTGCTGAAGACTCTTATACATGTCAGTGGCCTTGCTTTGATTAATGCAGGCTACACACAAAGCTGAAGATACAGGCAGAAATACTAGCTGGATTTCTGCTGTTTATTTTCTCATAAAATTATATTAGCCATTAAGAAAACTAAAATTGCCACAGTTGAATGACTTTCTAGATTCTAGTTTTGCAGGTATAAAGAGAACTATTGAAAGAGTTTCTTAATTTAAGTAAGTAGTTGTTTCTTTTGACTACAAAGACATATGAGAAAAGTACATTATCTAAATAAGAAAATGTATCATAAATAGCTTCCTATTTCAGTTTACAGTTAAACTTCAGGATCCTAGTATTTAGAAAACATGTTCCAGTTTTACATTGTATGTCTTACATAGACATATTCTGGGATTCATTTCTCCGAAGCCATTTAACATTAGTGCCTTTACAGTGCTGTGGAGACTGAGTGTTTACCTACTCAAGTAGCACCCTGTGTTTATCTGGACACTTGGGTGCTAGCAGTAGAGGAAGGGAAAGAGTTTGTGGCTGTTAACATGTACTCATTCATGTTCATAGGAGGTTACTAGGCTATTGGCCCTAGGGCCTTTGTAAGCCTAGCCATGTTATACCCTTGTTCCCTTATTGACCAAGTTGTATGGTCTATACTTGCAGTGCGACTCTATGATCAGCACTGACTGCTCTTATCCAAGAGAGACATAGGTGACAGCCCTGGGATAAATTTATGGTCTCTCATCCAGTTGTCTAAGATACGCTTAAATAGGATCGTTGAGGAGCTTTGTTTTATGTGAATTGGGAGTTTGTTCTAGAGGATCTGTCTCTCCAGCATGTCCTGTTAATGTCACAGGCTAGGTCAAGATCCCTAGAGTGAGTGAATCTTGTCCCATTCGACTTCCAGATGTGCAGCATTTTTATTAGAGCAGGGTCTGAGACTGCTCCATAGGCCAGGCACAAGTTGTCTCTCAGCAGTCTATAAGATACAGAGTACAGTGACAGGGTCTTCAGTCTGTCCATGTAGGTCATGTGTTGTGTCTGCTGAGGTACATACAAAAGGGAGCATTGTATTCTATTAGTGGTCTGATGAGGGATGAGTATAGGGGAGTTATAACATCCTTAGCTCCGGATGTGATGCCCCTAATTATGAAATATGCAACATAGAATGCATTCCTTACCATTGTGGACATATGGTAAACAAAGTTAAGGTTGCTATCAACCTATGTTTTCAAATCTCTCACCACAAGATTTGAGCTAAGGGGGTACTGTTAATATTGTAATTTGCAGGGACTTTCCCTTTGTCGAAAGGGATGATAACACTTTTTTTTGCATTTAGTTTAAGTCTGTGGCTTTGACACAAATCATTTGTCTTTGTAAACCCTTTATGTAGTATGTCAACATCGTTAGAGGGACTCAATGATTGCACCTAGTTTGCAGTCATTGGCAAACTTGATATGCCATAGGCCATGTATTTTCACCTGGATTTCTGAGAAATATATTCCAAACAGTAGGGGGCCAAGCACAGATATTTCTGGTACACCACTGGTAGAGGTGGAATCCCCAACTTTGACTGTATGCGTTCTGTCGGTGAGCCAATTGGCTACCCATCTAGTGACATGCGGGTTAATTCCCAGCTGGGTGAGTTTCTCAAAAATGCCTGAGTGGGGGATTGTGTCAAAAGCCTTGGCTAAGTCAAGATAGGCTGCATGTACTCTTTTACCATCATGCAGAGCTGTGGTGACATTCTCAAAGAAGTTCACCAGGTTTAATAAGCATGATCTACGCTTAACAGAGCCAAATTGTATCAGGTCAGGAGTTTGACAGTCATGTTTGTCTTTGTTGATATGGTCCATGATGATTCTCTCCATGGCCTTACAAATAAGTTGGGTAGGCTTATGGGTCTATAGTTCCCAGGGTCGGTTGATGGATCCCCTTTGTACAAGGGAACTGCTGTTGCAATTTTCCATTCTGCTGGGACAAAGCCAGTACTTAGACCAGTGATGGTGAATCTTTTGGGTTTGGCATGTCAAAAGCTCCTGGCACAAAATAATTCAGTGCACTTTACATAAGCAATGAATGCAAAAGCAGTGTCTTTGGTAATTTGAGTGTTGGTGATTGCTGATGTATCATCCAAAATGTCATGGCATGTGTCACCTTTGACACGCATGTCATACGTTCACCATCACTCACTTATACTGTGGTGGAAGTGAGTGCCAAGTGGTTCCACTTGGTCCTGTTTTAGACCATTTACTAGGCAGCCTTAGATGTTATCTGGTCCCATACAGGCTGTGTTTTTGGCCATGGAGAGTGCAGTTGTGACCTGCTCTTTGGTAGAGGTAGAGGACTGGTGACAGGTATGCTTTGGAGTATATATTATAAAATAAAACTCCCAAACCGATAAAACAACCAGTGAAAAAAATAAAATGTACTAAGAAAAAACAATAACACTGGTTGTAACAAGGCTAAAAACAAAAGCATTTAATGGAGTAAGCGCTTTCACAGATACACCGCTTCTTCAGACTACATTCAAACAAACATCACATTTAAATGCTAAAACAATCAAACTAATTATGACATCATACAATTAGAACCTAGTTTACTTAAAGGAACACTGTATAGTAACTCTTAAAAACAATAAAATCAATGCTTCAGTGGCTTTGCCTTAAGAAAGGGTTTAAGTGAAACCATGCTGTTCAAGCCCGGAGGCTTGTCAGCATGGAATCACAAAATCCATTCTTGTTCAACTAGTTCAGTAGCATTTTTAAAGTCTCCCCTTCTCTTCTTAGCAGCTACAATCTGAAGTACTAAAAACTTAAATATGTGGTCCATGCCTTCCTTCATGTTATGCATAGCTAGTCCAGTACTAGTTCTGCAAAAAGCTGACCCTTCCCATTTTGATTTCTAACATAGCTAAATAATGTCTTATGATTATCCTTAACTAGGGATATTAGTTTAGCTTTGCAATTGACTTTAGAGGACTTTACAAGATATCAAATGTTCTTGTTCAGGCTATGGAGGGTGTCCTTCCTCTGCTGAGTCAGTCTTCTCTTGTTCTTAGACATTAGATTCTTCTTCTTATTGTATAACCTATTTATGCTTGATGTCCACCAGAGTGGCTTGTTTATTAGTGGGTACCTTGTTTTGATCCATTCAGGTACAGCTGAGTCTATACATATGTATAGGTGTTTATACAGGGCATTTGTGTAAACCTCTGTATAGCAGTCTTTATTGATAGTGGTAGCAGGGAATTTCAAACTATTTATGCCATCCCTTAGGAGGCTATAATTGCTTTGAAGAAATGTTTCATCCTTTTTGTTTTTGAGTGGAGTCAGGTATGATTATTACTTCAAACAAGACTGATTTAAGATCAGACCTTACCAGGGAGGGCAACACACAGGGGGTAGTGCAGAGACCTCTTATGTTGGTGAGTAGTAAGTCTAGGACATGCGAGCCCCTTGTTTGGGGTGCAGACTATCTGTTTCAGAACATTTGTATTAACAAAGTCCAGGAACATTATGGTGAGCGAGTTTGCGCTCATATATGACTTCCAATTGATAAAAGAGTAGTTGAAATCACCCATGACCAAGGTGTTTGGCTGTATAATGACTGACTGAAGTAGGTCCAGGTAGGCAAAGTGGTTCTTGTGGTTCATGGTTGGGGACCTTTAGCTAACAATGATATGGAAGGAGGTTTTACCTACAGTTAGTTGGACTTGGAATAGCTCTAGGTAGTCATGCTGTTTGACTGGTCTTAAGTTGCATTTGTCTTTGATGAAGATGGCTACACCTCTGCTTTTGTTTTTTTCCATGATAGTTTTGAGGTCTGAATGTGTGGAAGTCATTGTAGCCTTGCATGGCCAGGGTGCTCTCTGCGGCCTTGAACCATGTCTCTGTGACTGCACAGACATTGGCATCTTCCAAAGTAAGGAGTGCTTCCAGTGAGTGCTGTTTCCAATTTAGACTCCTAGCATTAAGCAGCATAACCCTGAGTTCTAGTAGACTTTTTTACATTGGGAATTTTTTTGTTAGGACATTGCCTAAAATAAGGCATTATGGGGAGGCAAGTATAACCAAAAGCCAAGAGGTGACAGGTGAAAACCATCTCTGGCAAAGCAGCATGGTCTGTTGACCATATTTTGCCAGGCTGACAGATACTGGATACCCCAGGATTAACACCAGAAGCTAAGCCGATTGTTAAAATCAATTATTTGTTGTTTATATTGAGGCAACATCCTGGGTGAAGGAAGAATGCTGCTTAGGGCTAGGGACATACCTGCCTGGGACACATAATCTGAGAGCTCACTCATGTCTCTCTTCATATAGTCCAGTGATGTATGTCTCAAGTCATTCACTCCAACATGGACTATGACAGAGTCATAACGGTACTTGTTGTTGAGAGACTTGAGTGCGTGCATGATCTGATGGATCCTGGCACCTGACAGGCAGCTGACCATGACCTCTTCCTTGTCCAGCCTGGTGGATGAAAGGCAGGTATTATTTGACTACTCCATCAACCCAGAGGAAGGACTGGGGAAGTAAAAATTCTCAGCTGTCAAATTTGGCTTCTGTTATTTGAGTGTATGGTTTGGGTATATACCCTGTAATCTTAGGATGTAGCAACACTGTAGAAGGAAGGAAGGGTAGAAAATTGTACAATACAATCAAGAAATGTTCTCCAGCCACATCCTGGGCATTGCAGTTGCCCCACATCTTGCACACTATTTGGGAAAAAATGAGAAGGGAGGCTTTGGACTTTTATGGATACCATCCTTTCACACATTTACCTCACGCATTTATCTCATACAGAGGTAAACGTGCTTCAATGAAGCTGTTTTAAGCTAATTACTTTTATTTATAGATCTATTGTTAACCAACTAAAACACAGCTTGATTCTTCTTTGCAAGGATTTATTACTTTATTATTTCCAACATCTAACTGTGCATTTTTACACATTAACTATTTTATTGTCTATATGAAACAGCAGAAGGTTTAGTTTTTTATCACATTTTTGAGCAAGACTTTGGTACAGGACTACCATGCATTAAATACATACCTCCTTAAATGTTTTCTTATAGTGTTAAATGTAACCAGAACATTACAGGTTGTGAATATTAATTGAACTTAATTTTACTGGTGTTGTTTGTGTTTCTTTTTAATAATTATATATGTACTCTTGATCCTAAACGGTGAAAAGATTTCTACGCCAGAAGTCTAAACCTCAAGATGCACGCACTCGAAACTCTCCTTAGCATGGAGAACATCGATATCTGTGCAGTAACAGAAACCTGGTTCAGGGCTCCCGAGAGCACCCCAGCACTACCAGGTTATACCTCATACCATGCTTTTCATTTAAAACTTGGACCCGAACCACAAAGGAGGAGTATCGATATTCATCAAAGATACCCACACCTCCAGGTTGGTGGCAAAGCACGAAGCATCAGAGACTATCCATGTGCAACTAACAGTGGGTAAAACTGCCTTCCAGTTTATAGCCTGCTACAGACCACCCTCCCAAACCCAGGAACCCCACTCGGCCTTCCTGAGAACACTGGAAAATATGAAGGTCTCTCCAAACACCATTATATTGGGCTGACTTCAACTACCCAAACATAGACTGGGAGCATTACTCTGGCTCAACACCTAGCCAAAGGTTCCTAGAATTTATAAACTCAAATGCTATGGAACAACTTGTTACCACTCCCACAAGAGGGGAAAACATACTGGACCTGATCATCACCAACATGGGGACTCTATGCTCCAGACCAGAAGTGTATCCCTCACTGGTAAGATCAGACCATAAACTAATCTCACTGGATATTCACATCGACCCCACCCCTGCCCAGAAAACCACAGTGAAAAACTTCTCTAAAGCAAATTTCACACTCCTCAAAACTGAGGTGGAATCCTTCAAAGCCCCGGGCCTGTGGAAAATACAGCCCAGACCGCAGAATCCTTTATAAGCATTCTATGAACACCTTCAGGAATGCATGGATCATCACGATCCCAAATAAAACCAAGACCCAATCCTCCAAAGGCAGGCGTCCTGTCTGGTGGACCCCAGCCATAAACAAACTATACAATAGAAGGAGGAAGCTACTAAATGATAGAGCAAAATCCCAAAAGGGAAGGCATCACTGATCAGTATTAGCAAAAACTACGGGCACACATAAAATTGTCTAAGGCCAGCTTGAGAGAAAAATTGCACAGGACACTAAGGATAATCACAAGGCTTTCTTTAGTTATGTTAGGAACCTGGGTGGTAATTCCCAGATATGCTCAGAATTAGTCCAAAATGACAAAAATACACGAACCCACAGACATTGCCAACATCCTAGCTGACAGGTTCAGGCAAACTTCTCCCCTCCCACCAAAGGGCAAATATCTATCCCAGCAGAGTGCTGCCCCTGACATCTCAGATGCTCAGGTAAGAGCCGCCCTCTCCAAAGCAAAAACACAGCATCAATGGGACCAGATGGTGTCCCGGGCTGCGTCCTACATGAACTCAAAGAAGAGCTAAACCCAAACATAAAACTACTGTTCAATCTCAGCCTTACTACAGGATATGTGCCCAAAGAGTGGCGTGCAGCAACAGTGGTCCCTCTCCATAAAGGTGGTGCCTCAGCGGATCCTGGAAACTATAAGCCCCATAAGCCTGACTAGCTTGGTCTGCAAAGCTATGGAAAGGATCATCATGGACCTCATAAATAAAGATATTGGGGACCTACAGACACTGGATCCTACAGTTCGGCTTTGTTAAGGAGCAGATCCTGCCTCTTAAACCTGGTTGATTTCTTTGAAACAGTCACCAAGGCCATTGTGAGGGAAGGTGGTCCACACAGCCTACCTGGACCTGCAAAAGCCTTCGATACAATACCCCACTCGGGCATTATAGATAAGCTCACCAGCAAATATAAACCCCTATGTCACTAGATGGATTGCAAACTGGCTCAAGGACAGAACCCACATGGTTAGAATTGCTGGAGCCATGTCAGACTCAAACCAGTTACAAGTGGTGTCCCACAAGGCTCAGTCCTGGGACCTCTCTTGTTCGGTATATATTTCTCGGAGGTACAGGCCAACACGGAAGGACTGTGGCTGACCAAGTTAGCAGATGACTGCAAACTGGGTGCCATAATCGACTCTCCAGCCGACACAAGCATCCTCCAAAGGTCCTCATAGAAACAGACAACTGGTGCCAGAGCCATGGCCTCAAGCTAAATGCCAAAAGTGTATAGTCATCCCCTTTGGCAAAAACAAAGTGCCCACAAATTACCACATAGGTGGTAATCCATTAAGTACAGAAGAAGTAATTAGGGACCTGGGGACCCAAGTTGATAACAATCTCTCATTTGACAACCACGTGGCCAAAGTGGTTAGAAAAACATTTTATATAGCCCACCTAATCATGAAGGGATTCACATCTAGATCAGGGGAGGTCATCGTGCCTCTTTACTCATCCCTCATCAGGCCCATAATTGAGTACAATGCCCTTTTTGGGATGTACCTTACCAGACACCTGCAGCAACTGGAAAGACCCCAAAGTACCTCACCAAGAGGATCAAAGGGCTCAAACAGATGCCATATGCTGCCGGTTAAAGAAACTCCAGCTCTACTCAGTGGCATACCGCCTGTTCAGAGGCGATCTGTGCCTGGCGTATAAAGCCATGTCCAACCGGAATTAATGGACATGCTGCACCTCAGAAAATCCAAATCCCATCGAGCTCTGGCTCGAGACTTGAACATCAGCACTGAAATAAATAGGACATGCTGGAGGGACAGATTCATAACCCAGAGGCTCCCTTCACTCTGGAATAAAATCCCAGTCCAGGTTAGGCAGAGTCCCTCATTGACTCTCTTCAAGAGGAATCTTGATGAGTGGATGGGAGATCGTAGGTTTACCCCGGGTATCACTTCTGTGTCACTGTTAGAGGCATAGTATACTAACTCGAAAAAGGGCATAGCAAAATAAATTTAAAATGGGTGGCGAAAGCCAAACACGATCTGGCTAGGCTTATAAATGCCCTAGGGCAGATAGCCTAGTATGAACCTATGAACCTATGAACCTATGGCAACCGTTGTGATCGGTGGTGGAGCTAGCTCACAAAAGAGCTGTTTTAGCCTGTGGGCAACTGGAGCTCTATACTGAGCTGTTACCCCAGATCTCTATGAGCTCTGAGAAGAGGCTGTTTTGTGTTTAGAATGCCCTTTTCGGGCGATCATGCGGGTAGTTTTAAAAAGAACTGTTTTGTTTGGTTCACGAAGCTGTGTCTGGCTGGCTTAAGTCCAGATTCGAGCTCAGCCGATTGTTAAAATGCCATTTGGTTTGGGAACTCTGAAGGAAGAATGCTGCTGTATTAGGGACATACCTGCTCTGGGACACATAAATCTGAGAGCTCACCTTGGCGTCTCTCTTCATAGTCTAGGATGTATGTCTCAAGTCATTCACTCCAATATGACTATGACAGAGTCATAACGTACTTGTTGTTGAGAGATTCTCTGAGTGCGTGCATCTGATGGATCCTGGCATTCTCACAGGCAGCTGACCATGACCTCTTCCTTGTCCAGCCTGGTGGATGAAAGGTATTATTTGACTACTCCATCAACCCAGAGGAAGTTGGACTGGGAAGTAAAAATTCTCAGCTGTCAAATTTGCTTCTGTTATTGAGGTATGGTTTGGGTATATACTCCTGTAATCTTAGGATGTAGCACTGTAGAAGGAAGTATAGAAAATTGTACACATAATCAAGAAATGCTCCTCTAGCTACATCCTGGGCATTGAAGCGTTCTAACATCTTGCACACTATTTGGGAAAAAAATGAAGGGAGGCTGACTTTTATGGATACCATCCTTTCACATTTACCTCAATGATTTATCTCTATACAGAGGTAAATCTAAGAAGTTTCAATGAAGCTGTTTTAAGCTAATTACTTTATTTATAGATTCATTGTTAACCAACTAAACACAGCTTGATTCTTCTTTGCAAGGATTTATTACTTTATTATTTCCAAATATCTAACTGCATTTTTACAACATTAACTATTTTATTGTCTTATGAAACAGCAGAAGGTTTAGTTTTTTATCACATTTTGACAAGACTTTGGTAGGATCAATACATTAAATACATACCTCCTTAAATGTTTTCTTATAGTGTTAAATGTAACCAGAACATTACAGTTGTGAAACATTAATTGAACTTAATTTTACTGGTGTTGTTTGTGTTTCTGGTTTTAATAATTATATATGTGGAAATAGAAGTGGGCTCATCTCTGTCATGAAAAAGTATGAATAAAATAATACAAAACTAATAAAAGTACTAAACTCTTTTCCATAAATTTCTAAATACAAAAGAGGAGTATCATATTCTATACAGCCAATGTACTGTTATTATTGGAATATCTGGTTAAGACCTAGATGTTAGTGCATAAGATCCTCAGTAAAAGTAAATAATTTAGTGGCACTTTTACATTCAGGCCAGAATTCAGTATTCTGCAGCATAACGTTAATAAATCTTGACTATACTGGTACATTTTTATTACTGCATAGGAACAAGCATACGATAAGATCAGAATAGCCATAAAGAAGCAAAGAATGTAAGGGGTATGGAAAGATACACTTGTAAAGCATAGTTAATTCTGACCTGACTTACTCTGCTCTGGTATACCAAAGATTAATGGGAAATCTGATAATAATAACAAAAACTTTGTTGTGAGAATGATAAGGCCAAAGATGAAAAGGAAAATTAATGCTTACCCGAAGTGAGCAGAGTAGTCTTTTACCAAGGATGGAGGAGTTGAACATTCATAAAAAAGGAAACCTGAAACAGAGTTTTAAACTAGGCAGAAGAAATATGGTAGGGCACCCCACCATAAAAGAAAGAGAGGGCAGAAAAGTATCCATGGGTATAAAGACATTAAAAGGGATTGAAAACTGAAAATAACAGTTACAATTTTAAGATACAGAAAATATTACTGGCAATAGTCACCATATAATGTAAAGATGGCGGGACATGGAAAAAAGGGTAGGAATGGGGCACAGTCTGAAGGTCCTCACATTACAAAATTAGAAGAAAGTCAGTGTATGTAGGCAAGGAAGTGTGGGATATTGGAAGAACAGGAGTTAAGCTTTATTAATGACGAAATGGGATGGTAGAGAAATTGGCTTACAGTTACA
>NC_056746.1:611979993-612032493 GCF_019279795.1 Protopterus annectens | reverse complement strand
GTACAATACCTCTACACAAGGCTGTCAGTGATAGTGGTAGAAAAGTGGTACAAAAATGTGATTCAGAGACATGCAAATGGGCACAATATGAGGTCTTCCTCATTCAGCTAGAGCTTTCACTGAATCACATTTTTCATAAATCTCATAAATTAATCTGACTGTAACACACAATTTTTGTGCACACGAAATTTTAATGAATCCTTTGTTTGAATGAAAGTATGTTTAAATGAATCTGATTTACCCGAGCTGATTTCTACAAAACGGCATTTCAAAGAACACATGGACTGCCGAATTCCTTTCCCTTTGAAAGGAACCACTTGGCCACCATGGTAAGTAACCAAAATGGAGCAAAAGTAAGCCCACAAAACACAAAAGTGGAGGGCTGCACCCCACCATACTCCCCATGTGGGGGGCTTTGCTCCACACACACACACCCTACTTAGATATACCAATTCTGATATCACACTAAACAGAAGAGAGGGCACAGTTCACCACGGTGGCCAAGTGGCTTCTTTCACAGGGAAAGGAATTCAGGAGTCCATACATTCATTGAATTGCCATTTCAGAGTAATCAACTTGTTTAAACAAAGTAGACCCATACAGATACACACACACACACACACACACACACACACACACACACACACACACACACACACATATATATATTTAAAATATATATATATATATATATATATATATATATATATATATATATATATATATATACATGCACACACATGTAGATAGATATATTCACTTCTTTGCATTCTTCATCTTTGTCATAGGCCAGAGAATTACAGCCATAAATCACTATGCTTGGATCTGCATGATATTTGCAAAAATAAAAAATGCCCTATACAGAATGGTAATGAACATTTGGATGACTATGATTACATAGTGATGAAACATATTATCTATGCCCTGTGTCAAGTAATCATTTCTATAATATCCATTATCAGTGTGCATTGTTTGGATGATACATACCACACAAACACATCTATACATATATACATAAACACTATTCCTCACTAAAACGTGCATGGATTTAAAAGAGAAATTCTTTATTTCTAATAACTTTTAAGATGCTTATTTCAAATAAAAGTATTTCATATATATATATATATATATATATATATATATATATATATATATATATCTACACTAAAAGTAGTTCTGTTCCACTTACCATAATACATACTAGATTCATATTCCTTTTTACAATAGCAGCCCAGGGTTCCATTCACTTCTTTGCATTCCTCATCTTCAGCACAGGCCAGAGAACTGCAGTCATTCATTACTATATTAGGATCTGCATAATATTTGCAAACATAAAAAAATATTATGTGTCACTGACAACTGCATGCTGTTATAGAATTCAGAATAAAAGGAGTAATGAATTCAATAAAACAATTGTGAACTGATACCTGTACAGTACACTAGAGAGCAGGTTGGAGTCCCATCCAGTTTGTAAACATAGTATCCACCATGGCAGGCTTTGACATTTATAGTGCTCTGCCACAAGCAGCAGCTCCCTGCCCAATGAGCACAGGCAGTGCGAGCGACTATCCCCTCACTTACTGAAGGATGCCGCCCATTTAACCACATTGGCGCATGGGTACTACAGCTATATTCTGGAACACAGTATTCAGGCATCTGCACACCACCTGCGCCTACAAATCTGAACCAGCCTCTTTTTGCACTATCACAGTTGGCATACCAAGATGAGTAGTAAGATGCATTTGTACTCCTCCAGTTCTCATTAAGGACTGTGTGATTATCACAGGGATCGGAACAGTAGTAAAGTTCAAGTGTGTTAATACATTCCGTGTCTGAACTGCAGGGTGTGCCCAAGAGGCATTCATTTACATCACAGTGAAACCCATCTCCGTATGAGCCATAAGGACAGGTACAATAATAACCACCCATATAGTTATAGCATGTTGCAGATGGATGACAGCGATTCAGTTCAGGATAAGCACACTCATTAATATCTCTGCAGCCTCCTCCAGGTGGATCTTCTATGTATCCCACAGCACACCTGCATATATAGGAACCAAATGTGTTTACGCAGACACCAGAACCACAACTATAGGTCCAGGAGTGGGCACATTCATCAATGTCAGAACAATTAAAGCCATCTCCAATGAATCCATCTTTGCAAACGCATTCTCGAATATCACCATATGTTTCGCATGTTGCATTTATGTGACAAGATGAACACATGGCTGCAGCTGCAGATATAAAGCAAAAATAAAACTAGTTTTTCTCTTTTATCTTGAAAGTGAATATATAGCAAATTTCTTGGTTATTGTAAGCTGGCATTAACATGCTTACTTAACTATTTATTTAACATGTATAAATAAATATACAACATAGTAGTAAAACCAGATTATCTTTCAGTAATCAGCAAACATGGTACCAGCCTGATTCTGTGGCATAGAAGAATGGAGCCCTTACTGCAACCCAGGTTAGAGGGGAGGTTGAATAGCAGTCCTGGCTCTGGAAGATCCAGACTGGGAGGGAGAAGACTAAAGGGCCGTGGCCTGCTCATCTCTCCTGAAGGGAGGACAAGGTTTCAAGTGCTCAGAGAGCACACAAGGAAAATGCAGTTTGTCCGGCGGAAGTTAGAAATCCACTTCCTGTGCTTGAGGGAAGGTGGTGGTGGTGGATCTACCTGCAGGCATTGTTCCTTATGGAGGTATTCTTGCAAGTTATAGGTCACCCTCTATGACCTAGGAAATCCATAACACATACTTAAACTTACTAGATATTCTCACCATTTGACCCAATACCATTTTCATGGGCAGCTTTAACTATCCCACTCTGAACTTGGAATCATGCATGAGCAGATTGTCCATATGCCCACTAGAGTGGTAAATATACTGGATATGGTCCTCACTAACATGCATGAACACTGCATTCCCCCTCCCCATGCACTGCCTCTCTAGAAAAGTCTGACCATAAAACTGTCTCCTTTGAAATAAAAATAAATCCTGCACCCTTCAGCTAACACACAAACATTTAGAAACTATTCTAAGGCAAACTCCCTACTATAAAGTGAAAACCTGACCAAATTTCAACCCCCCCCCCCCAAACACTAAGAATGCTGCTGCCTATGTAGGATTGCTCACAGGACTGGTTCAGCTTTTTACTGTGTTAATAAAATTGGGAACACATGAAAGACACTGCTTATTTTTAACATCTGTTCCTCAAGATTGCTAACTTCTTTATAAACTAATGTTTGAATATTTAGCCATTGTTTGGAAGATATTTTTACACAATGGCCATAAAGTCAGCCTTAAAAAGTTTCTAGTCAATACCATTTTCACATTTTGTAAGGTATGTCCCCAGAGCAGAACAAGTGGCAGCAGCACAGTACTACCAAATGTAAGATGTATAATATAATTTTATGTATGAGAAACCAGGAAATGCTAAGTAAGAAGATGTTCTTATAGTCATGTCATTTAGCGCTTTAAACTGTAGAAAGAAAAAAACTATCTACAGATAAAGTCAAATAGTAAGCCCTGCAATACAGGAATTACAATGCTGTGTAACAGCAAGTGTTGTATCTTTTTCAATATACGATAAATGTTGAAACGATCCAGAAGAGTCCCTGGTGAATTGAGGAGCATCTTTGCAAGAATATATAAAAGGCATTAGACATGAGGAAACAGGGCATTTCAAACACCATTACATGGAGAATTCAAGGAAGGGAGCAGTGGCTGGGACAGACAGACCATTCACACTACAAATTCCATGTCTGTATTTAATTTGTGTTTGAGCACACTTTCACTTTATTTTTCACTAACACTCATGCTTTCATATGTCACTCTAATTAGACTTTCAGTTTTCTCTCCTTAAGCCAATCAAAATACAGCTTATGAAAAGAGTATGTCATTAAAAATGCACTTGCTCAGAAAAGGGTGTTACCAAGGTAGGCGAGTGACTTTTTTCATTACCTATTTAATCTAACTTATATTGACTATATATTTTGTTAGCCAGGGAAGAGAGCATTGATTTTTGTGGATTCTGTTCTCACTCAGCATGGGAGCAGTGTCTGGTTAAGTGACTCTTGTCAGAGTCAGACAGCGGGTAAGTGGAGTTTTAGGGATTCAAACTCTAAACTACAGAAAGCAGTAGTTTAACAACTCAGGGTCTTAATCCTTGGGCTAAATGCCAAGTATACTCAAAACATAACTAAGAGATAATAAGAGGTAACTTTAAAAGGTTGTGGAAGCCCTATTTCCTACCCTTTCTCCAAAGTAGCACAACCTTCAAAGTAAAATATTTAAACAGGATGCTGTGGGGGTGGGGTGTATGGCTCACCATAGACACAGACATAGACAAGAACAGACACACAAACACACCACATATTTTGGTGGTGTTTTTTTTATGTAGTTATATTACTGGTGACTTTCATTTTCAGCATTTTTTCAGTGTCTTGTTCCTTGTGTTTTTTGGGTGTGAAGTCATACTAGATCCCATCTAAAATACATACACACATATACATAAAAACACACTGTGCAAATGCTTACACCACGTCATGTTTAGATAGTGATACTAAATAATTATACAGTGTATGCTCCCAAAACAAAATACCACTTTATAATAAGAAGAGATGCTTTTCTCTAAGCATGCACTGCAGTCTCGTTCATTCAGTAACAGGTAAATTGTGAGTGAAAGAAGAACACACACACACTTTCTCACCCTATTTATTGCTTCACTTTCTGTGGTGCATTGCCAAATGATGATTTCATTTGATATTGTTTAAGATCTTAATAAGGGAATGTAATATTTACTGCTTCTCCATGAAAACCTGCAACATTAGCTGTAGCAATGTATACATTGTGTCAATGTAACTATACTGATGTCTGTCAGTATGTGGACCTCTGCACTTCCTTCCCTTTATGTAAAATGCTGAACAGTAATCCACAGAGCTGGAGGAATGAAAAATAACAAGTTCAACAATTAACGTGTCACCTAATTTTTTGGATTTTTTTCTTTACATCTACTTGTACTTGTCATATTATCCTATTATGCCATTTTTATCATTTTTATAAATCATACACATATTGTACTCTGTTGCTGATTATTTAAAAGCCCATGTCATTTTAGTCCCTCAATTATTTCACTTTTTATTAAGGATGTAAATGATTTTTTTTTTCTTTTTCTCCCTGCTAATTGTATCTGCTTGATAGTTTTAAATGGTTATCTTTACTACAGTGTCCAAAACAAATAGTGTTCTTCATATTGATCACTGCTGCAGCAACCTTAGCTATGGAAAAAACTCCCTTATCTGCCTCAACAAAAGGATGAGATCCCTCATCAAATCCTCTAAAGCTAGCTATGAAAACAGAATTGCGGCAGATAGTAAAGACAAACACAAGGCCTTCTATAGTTACGTAAAGAATTTCCATGGCAATACACATAATTTGCTCGGGGCTACTGCACAATGGTACCTCCTATACCAAGCCAACAGATATTGCCAATATACTGGCCGACAGATTCAGTGCCAACTTTACCTCTCTCTCCCCTCCAAAAGGACCTATCACAGTAACAGTAGATTGCCAGGCACCCAGTATTACTGCTGCACAGGTTAAAACAGCACTGTCCAAGTCCAAGAATACAGCTTCTGTGGGACCTGACACTATCCCTGGCTGTGTTCTACATGAACTGCAGAGTGAACTGGCACCTCACCTGTGTGCCCTGTTCAATCACAGCCTTACCTCAGGCACTGCTACAGACATCCCTCTCCACAAAGGAGGAGCGACTACAGACCCTGGGAACTATTGCCCCATTAGCCTGAGTCTGATATGCAAAGCTATGGAATGCATCATCATGGACCTAAAAAACAAGGATATAAGGAATCTCCAAACTCTGGATCCCACACAGTTTGGTTTTGTGAAGGGCAGATCATGCCTGCTCAGCTTGGTCAACTTCTTTGAGTCAGTCACCAGAGCTGTGGATGAAGGCAAGGTAGTTCACACAGCCTACTTTGATCTGGCCAAGGCCCTTGATACCATTCCCCACTCAGGAATCATAGAAAAACTCAGTAAGGTAGGCATCAACCCCTATATCACTAGGTGGGTTGCAAACTGGCTCACAGATAGAACTCACAGTGTGAAAGTAGCTGATTCCAAATCAGACTGCTGACCAGTCATGAGTGGAGTCCCACAGGGTTCAGTCCTGGGTCCTCTCCTGTTTGGTATCTACTTTTCTGAAGTCCAGGCCAACATGAAGGGACTCCTAAAGTTCACAGACGATTGCAAGCTGGGAGCTATTATTAATTCCCCAAGTCTTGTTGACATCCTACAGAAAGGCCTCACTGAGACCAACGACTGGTGTCAGAAGCATGGCCTTAAGCTCAATGCCAAAAAATGTGTCGTCATCCCCTTTGGGAAAAAAAACATTTCCCATGAATTACCACATTGATGGTAGTCCACTGAACATGGAAGGTGTTATAAGAGATCTGGGAACACAAGTTGACAGCAACCTCTCTTTCAACCACCATATTGCCACTGTGGTCAGAAAGTCCTTCTATGTGGCACATCTCATTACTAAGGGTTTTGTATCCAAGAAGAAAGAGGTCATTGTCTCCCTCTACTCTTCCCTCATTAGGCCAATCATTGAGTACAATGCCGCATTTGGCATGTACATCACTAGGCACCTGCAACAACTGGAGAGGCGGCAAAAGTACCTCACAAAGAGTATTCTAGGCCTTAAACACTTGTCCTATATGGACAGACTCAAAAAACTCCAACTATTCTCTGTCTCATATTGTCTACTTAGAGGTGATCTCTGCATGACTTACAAAGCCATGTCTGACTCAGCTCTGTTAGAAATGCTACATCTAAAGAAATTCCAATCTGTCCGCACCACACGGTCCAGAGACCTCAACCGCATTACCACAATGAACAGAACGTGCTGGAGGGACAGGTTCATAACCCAGAGACTTCCCATGGTATGGAATAGACTTCCCATACATGTGAAACAGAGCACCTCACTGGCCCTTTTCAAGAGAAATCTTGATGAGTGGATGGGAAATAGAAAATTCACCCCGGAGATCACTCCAGTGGCTCTACTTGACAGAGGTACTGGGAACTAAGATCGGGTGGCACAATACCAGGGTAATCCTATGGGCTAGGCTTGTAAAGGCTCCAGGGCCATTAGCCTAGTACACGCCTATGAAACTATGAACCTATGTGCATTATATCCTGCTAAGGATATCATAACCAGCCAGCTTCCAAATTTCAGGGCCCACATGAACAAACTATCAAGCAGCTAAAGCTGAGCTGAACTAATTTTATCTGCTTGACTGTTTTTAAATGGTTATCCTTATTACAGTGTTCAAAACAAATAATGTTCTTCATATTGATCACTGCTGCAGTAACCTTAGCTATGTGAGCTATATCCTGCCAAGGATATAATAGCCAGCCAGCTTCCAAAGCTTCAGGGCTCACATGCCCAAACTGTCAGGCAGCTCAAGCTGAGCTAATTAAAAAACAAGTTTGGGCTCAAAGCTCTTTAGACCTTTCCTATCAGCAGAGAGATGGAGGCTGAGCCCTGAAAGAACAATGTTAGGAATAACAAAAAATAAATGTCCACACCCTGGCATAAAAAGCACACCAAAAAACAAGGGGGATGGAAGGAGGGAGCAACTATTGCAGCAGTGATCATTTAAACATCTACTGTTATGGTAAGTTTAACTTATACAACTGTACTATGTTCTTCATATTGATCAGTGCTGCAGTATTCTTAGCTATATGGGTAGATAACCATAGCTAACTATATTTGGGAGGAGGAAGCAAAAGGGTCCAGGAGCCCTTGGAGAATGGTCCTAGCAAAGCTTGATATAGACTTGCTAAGAATAATCATTCCCTGTTAGCTATATAGGACATTGTGAGCAATGCCCACACTTATAGGTACCCTTCCTCCATCTATTTGAATAATTCAACTTCCCCATATTTTGCATCAGACTTTAAGTTCTGGGAGTTCTTATAAACAAATTTCATTGTGTTTCTAGAAATGCCTTCCAAGTCAGTAAAACCAATAAATTTGTCCCATTCAGTTTCTAGCACTCTCCTAGTTATACTTGCGCTGGCATTATATTCTAAAATCACAGCACTTCCAAAATCATCTGCCTCATTTTTGTTTAATATTCATCCTATCAGTCAATACTTCACCTAGGATGGGTTTAAACCTACCTTTTCTACATTCATAGACCTCTCTCCTTGCTTGATCAATTGTCTCTTCTGGATAATTCCTTGCCTGAAATAAATTTTCTAAGAATTTAATTTCAGTTTCAAATTCTTCCTCCTCAGAAGTCATCCAGCCTGCACGGACAACTGCCCTTTCACAATACTCTTTTTATAATGCAAAGGATGTGCGCTGTTAAAATGAAGGTTAAATCCTAAAAACTGGCCTTTCTATAAATGTTGGAATTAAATTTACCATTCTTTTTATAAACTTCTATATCCAAATATTGACGTTTTTCTTTGGAAATATGGTGGGTAAATTCCAGGAATGATACAGTATCATTTAAAAACTCATGAACTTTCTCAATTGAAGCTGCCCACAAAATACATACATCATCCAGAAATCTTCTATACATTATCCAACAATCATTGTATATAGATCCTAAAACAAATTTTTCCTTCCATTTTCTAAAACTAAATTCACATAGGCAGGGGCACAGGCTGTGCCCATAGCCACCCCCTTGATTTGGTGATAACATTCTCCTTTAAAAAAATATAAAATTATATTTTAAGACCAAGTCCATTAAACTTAAATAGACAAATTGCTCATTTTGGATTAACTCCTCATCCTCAAATATAACCTCTTTCAGCATTTGTAGCCCTTCTGCATGGGGATGCTTGAAAATAAATTGACAACATCTATAGTAATAAATATAACATTATCCTTATACAATGTCATTCTTAATGTCTCTTAACAGGTCCCAGGAATCTCTGAGAATGTTTTTCCTACATAGAGCTCATTCATTCTGAGGGTGTGAGAGACAAAAATTCTCAG
Organism: Protopterus annectens; assembly: GCF_019279795.1. Classification (NCBI taxonomy): domain Eukaryota; kingdom Metazoa; phylum Chordata; order Ceratodontiformes; family Protopteridae; genus Protopterus; species Protopterus annectens. The sequence continues at coordinate 612,023,460 of NC_056746.1, read as the reverse complement.
CTTAGGCAACAACCCTGTAGTCTATTCATTCTGTGGGTGTGGGAGACAGGCATTCCCAGACAAGCAAAAAAACCTACAGCCCATTAATTCTGAGAGTGTAGAAGACTAGAATTCCTAACTCAGGCAAGCACCCTATAGCCCATTCATTCTGAGGGTGTGGGAGTCAGGTATTTCCAGCTTAGAGGAAGACCCTAAGGCCTATTCATTCTAATGGTGTGGGAGCCAGACATTCCTGGCTTAGGCAAGAACCCCACACCCCATTCATTCTGAGGGTGTGGGAGTCAGGAATTCCTGGGCTAAGAGAGAATCATATAGCCCATTCATTCCTGCCCAGGAATTGCCATCAGCTTTCCCCTAACTGATGGGAATCATGTGGCAGAGAGCAAGAAAGCTTGCTGGTCCAGTCAACAGCCTACCTGCTCACCCTGGGAGCACCCCATTCCTTTTCTGGGTCTCCTCCGAACTCAACCATTGCAGTCTCACAAGAGAAGTTGTGCCTTTGAACAATGAGTTACACCCAGCTGCCAGTGTAAAATTCACTGTGACAGCATGCACTTCTCAGGCTTAAACTCTACCAGAATACACCTCCTGCTCATGCTAGGTGTAATACTTGTGTCAAGCCAAAGCCAGTTGCCTTCCCCCAGATTAGACAAAGTGACAGCAGGTACAGAATCCCATCCTCCCTGGGGAGCACTTACATACACAATGGCCATTATTCAAACGTATGTGATCTGTGGAATAGTGAGGACTTTATCCCTCTATTCCACAGACCTGACTAAGCATGAAAGTTTAATGAGTTTGTCTCTACCCTCATTCAAAGATTCAAAGATTTAGAAATGTTATTGTCATTTAAGACCACACAAGTGCAGCCTAAATGAAATTATAAATGTCAGCTCATGAGAGAAATGCAGTGCAAATAATGTAAATACAGTGGTATCAAAGAATAACATAAGAAAGAAAATAACAACATGTATGACATGCAAGAGGTAGTTCACATTGCATAAACACATTCAAATACCCATTATCTGGTGATAAATAATAAATACCCACAATCAAACCCCTACACTGTTAAGATAGAGAATAAATAGAGACTAGTGAATAGCAGCTGTTTAGTTACCATATTCATAACATAACATGATAACATAGATTAGTACTAAGCTAACTGCCCTTGCGAGCCATTTTAAGCTTAGCCAATTATCCCTTGTGAGACTCAAACCCTGCACTTTGTGTTTGTAAGGCAAACACCTTAACCATTAGGCCACCCTCCCAACCCTTCATTCTGAGGATAATGTTAACTTGTTAACCTTAGAGGTGACTCTATATAGCCATCATATTGCATAATAGTAATGCTGGCAGTAATTGCCCAGAGAAGCAGGATGAAATGAAAAAGAGGCTTCGGTGTATCAGGTATTATGGTTGGTGTCTGTATTAATAAGTCTCACAGCTGTAGGATACAAACTGTTCCTGAATCTGGTAGTCCTACAGCGGAAGCTGTGGTACCTCCTTCCAGACACAAGTTGTGAAAACCAGTTGTGGGCCAGATGGGTCAAATCAACAAGTATTTTATATGTTCTCTTTCTTGCTCTTGTAAAGAAAAGTTCCTGAATAGAAGGAAGGTTTGTGCCCAAGATTTTCTCAGCCATCCTCACCACCCTCTGTAGTTGTTTCTTCTCAGCATCCATGCAGTTGGTGAACCATGCTATTCATCTACTTCTTCCAGTTGCTAAAAGCTCTGCAGACTCTCACAAGAATTTTTGCAGCACAAAACCAAAATGTTGTTGCATCACCATTCTTGTGGTATTCATCCAAATACATCCATAGACCACAACAGATTCGATGTAACTCTTTTATTCAACCATCAGACGAATCCGGTAAGTGCTTTCACCCAACAGGGCTTCATCAGACCATAAAATACTACTAGTGCAACCTCATTATATACGTTAAAAGTCGTCAAAAACTAAGTTCAAATACATTCTTAAAGTAACACCCCCTCATTCAAATATAAGCACACTTATCAAAATACATTAGTGGCTATAATAAAATCCATAATCTGACACATAAAACTATATATACTTCATTTGAACTATACAGTCTCTATTGAAAAATATCAATATGTACATAATCATAGAAAATACATACATATATATGTGCACATATAGAATCATGCAAATACACATATTCAAAAAAAGTCATACACTATATAAACACATATATTCAAAACCACAATAATACTAAATAACTCATGCATAAAATAAAATTGTCCAAACCCTCTAAATGGGTTTAGAGGCACATTTGCATAAAGAGCTGTACAGATGTCTGCCCTAACAAATTCATAATATAAAAAATATAATAAATAAAAAATATATATATTCAAAGACACAGTGATATTAAATAACTAAAACATAAAATGATGTTATCTAATCCCTCTAGATTTTAAAAAAGGTTTCAGGGACACCTTACACAGTGATATTAAATAACTAAAACATAAAATTATGTTATCTAAGCCCTCTAGGTTTTAAAAAAAGGTTTCAGGGACAAAAGTGAATGAGGGGTTGTTACTTTAAGAATGTATTTGAACTTAGTTGTTGGTGCCTTTTAACGTATATAATGAGGTTGCACTAGTAGTATTTTATGGTCTGATGAAGCCCTGTTGGGTAAAAGCGCTTACCGGATTTGTCTGATGGTTTAATAAAAGAGTTACATTGAATCTGCTGTGGTCTTTGGATGTGTTTGGGTGAATTCAGCTGTGTTTCACTCCGATACCTATATTTTTTGTTAAGTCTTATTGCTGTATTGTGTGGGGTGTATGGAACGTTTACTCCCTGTGAGTTTTTGCTCATTATTCTTGTGATATGTTTTAGTTACAAAGGATCTCATAAACATATGACATGAACTATGCTTAAATGTGAGTTAGTTAAGTAAAGATGGTACACCCATGCTATATTTGTTAACATCTGTTGACTTCCCCCCTATTTTTGTTGATCTAATCCTTTACTCCCCATAATTGGTATGAAATTGGCAAAGTGACAAATGAAGGCCATTAATCTGTCAGCTCACCGATACCAGTTAGGATCACCAGTTTCATTATCTTGGTCAGCAGACTGGACCTATGCATGACAGTCTGAGGGCATTTTCATCTAGATTAACAGATCTTGTAAAAACATAAAATTAAGTGAGCATATGGAAATAAATGGGTAGAATAGTAAAATGTTCTTCTTACTGGGGTGGAGATGAGCGTCTGTTTAAGAGGCTATCTTATATAGTTATTGCAGGTACCAAAACAATGCTTTTGAGCAGGGTCTTTATTACATGATCGAAGAGTCACTTCATTGAATAGCATTTTACAGCGAAAATGTCATTCAGTGAACTGTTATGGTGAAATCGTGGTACGATGAAGATTGGAATATTTGCACTTTCCTCACTGCAGTACAATCTTGGAGTTGGTATATATAATTAGTGGGGGGTGTGGGAGGCACAGCCCCCCACAATAGCAAGTTCGAGGTCTGTCATTTTCAGCTTTTAGGCTGTTTGACATTTAGACTATTTGGTGTTCTAATATAGACCCTTTTGAGCATAGTGTGTGTGTGTGTGTGTGTGTGTGTGTGTGTGTGTGTGTGTGTGTGTGTGTGTGTGTGTGTGTGTGTGTGTGTGTGCAAGGGGTTACAGAGTACATCAAATATCACATGTACATGGAAAGCATGTTTGTCATAATGTAAGTAATTTGCTGTTAATATGCACAGTCTGGAATAGCTCTGCAGCACTAGGCAGTATGTGAACACCAATGCCTGCATAAGTTGACCTTGGAAATAAAGATCAAGTAGTTTCCTAATGAATCCATTGCTTCTAGACTACTGCACATCTGGTGTGTACCCCTTTATGACTATAAATCAAGAGACAAAGGAAATTTTAAAGGAACAACAGAACTGAGTAGTTGCATCTGCCACCATACAAGTAATGGTAAGGCATGTGCATTCTGTATGAATATACTTGCATAGTGCACGTGGTACACCTTTAGCATCATGATATTTGTAACTGCACACAACACCACTTGCTATATTATAACGTTGTTGCAAAAAACAAGTGCACACTGAAACATGATCTGTGCTATGCAAAATTTATTTCAAAATAACATCTGGCTGCAGCTAATATTGAAACCCTTGCAGGACTGTTCCCATTGTTATTTTGCTTGGCTGTAGTTGCAGCTTTTCCTGTATTTTTTCCTTTATCTCACCCTTATTTTGTCTTTCTTGTATGTGTCACCCATCTATAAGGTCACTGTGTCATTTTCAGTTATTGTTCTCTTGCTCTGTACCACTACTGTTATGCAACTGTTCTTTATCTGCTTAGTTTCCTGATATGATTATTATAACCTTTCAAGAAACATTTGTTTCAGCCAGTATTCCATTGATGAGCATTTGTCAGTTACTATACTTGTAACTGTAATAAACCAATAGCTGTGATTTTTCTCCACACTCCCATGCAGTTTCCTCTTTGGTCACAGTGTCCAAAATATCATCCCAAAGATCTCTGTCAGTATATTATATTCACCAAAAGAAATAAAATGGAATAAATTGGCAGATTAGCTTATTGTGACTTATTAAAAATACAAAACATATTTTGCTTAATTCTGTGGCTTCAAATGGATTTTACAACACTTCTTATACTGATTATTGCTCAAATTATCTTGCATGCATTATGTAGCTTGCAAAATAGAGAAAGAGCTTACATTTATTTTGTTTGTGCTGCTAACATAGAGATACAGCAAACTATATCCCAGCTTGGAGTATGAACAAGAATTCTGGGTGCAATATCTAGCTTTTATGTCTGTCTTCATAACAAGATAACAATCACTCATCTAAGAATTTATTTTTCTTTTTTTTAATTTCACCAAATGTTTTGGATTTCTAATACTGTGCTGGGAACTGACCTCATCCCTAAGTCAGAATATGGTTAAAGTTTATGAGAGTAATATTGTTTCAGTTTTTTATTTTAGCCAAGTTTGTTAATTAATAGTACCTTTGTGTTTTTTCTTGGAATACTATATCTGTTTTTCTTGCATCTATTTTTTCAGCCATAGGTACTGGGTGAGCCCATGTGATATAAAATCCATAACTATCAATAATGCTTTGTGGTTCATATTTCCAATGTTTCTCAGTTACTTCTATATTGTAGTGTTTGCACTATCCCCAGTAAAACAGTCTTATCAAATTATTGTGGCTTTTATTGTATAGAATCTCAGCCATGAGTGTGTCACACTCAGCAATAAGATGTACAATTGTTTCCAGTTCTGTTTTACAGCATCTGCATTTGTCTGTTTCTCCTACTTTTTCTATAGACTTTGTCAACCAGCATGAAACATAGCCCACTATTTTGGGTTGCCATTATTAACCTTTCATCTTTTGGTTTCAGTTCACCTCTCTTTAACCATTCCTACATTAAATCTTGGTTATCATGCGATTGTTATAGAAGTTCTCTATATTTGCCACTCATACCTCTCAACCGTACTGGATTCTTCAGTATTTACTGGTTTTGAGGTCCAAATAATGGGGTGCCACAAATTTCCGAGCGGCCCCTATCATTCCCATTTTTTTTTTTATTTGTTTTATTTGTTGCTGACATCATCACGTGCAGGATGTGTGTAATGACGTCAGCTTTGTGAGGGAGACTGGCAGCTTGCTGGAATAGAGCTTGGACTGTTAAACTTTGCTTTTTTAGATCCATTTGTAGTCACTGACTGTCTGTCAGACTTGTATTACACTGATCAAATTAACGTTCCTTCGCTGCAGCATGTAGCACCTGCACAGCAACAGCACATTGCAAGCAGAGCTGTTAACTTTAAGTAACTTATTAAATAGTAAAAGAAAAGTTTAATAGTAAACTTCTGCCTGTGTTCTGCTTCTGCTAAGTTAGTTGTACAAATGTGCAGTTACACAGTGTTACAATGACATTTTAGAGCCCATCTCATGGAATTGGAATGTGATAAAAAGCAACTGATTTTCTTTCCAAGAATGCAATGCTTATGCTTTCACATAATTCAGTATGGTTAATTATAATTTATTTTAAAAGTGCAAACAAGTTTTTTTTCACAGCTGTTGTTCTTTAAATCTTTAGTTACGCTCATATTTTCTCTGTCCAGTAATGTATCAGTTGACATTATTAGTAAAATAATAAAATCAGTATAAAGGCACTGTTGGGTATGTGAAATCAAAGTAGTGCTTTTGTTATGTAAATGCATAGTTGTTTTCATGTTGATAAACAGAGGTTTTTGAAGTTTCATAGTTACTTTTGGTTAGGAGTGCTTAACTACGTGTTTGTTACTTGTTTCTAAAGGTGGTATAAGTTGAAGAGTTTGTTTACTGTATGTGTGACATTGTAGTGTTTTTATTTTAGAAGAAAAGGACATAAAAATCTGTTGTTAGAAGGAGAACTCAGGCAATAGTGACAAAAAGAAAGAAGAAAAACTCAGCCAACTACATGTGTTATATTCATAGGAAGAAGAAATGTGTCCGTGTAACCCCATTTAGGATGATAAATAGTAATAATAATAATAATAATAGTAATTATTATTAATAAACAACAGTCAAATCTTCAAAGTAACGGTGTTGCACTTCAAAGTATGTTGACCTTTTCAGCATATGAACAGCAGCCCCTGTATGTCAAAACTGGTACTGCAGGCATTACTTTATAGGAACCATAGTTGCCTGCCGTGGTTTTCCCTGTGGTACTCCATAGATCTGCTAACATACCTCTCAGGGATCCCTGTTTTACCGAATATTCCTGATTTTGTCTCATATCATTCCCTGTCAGTCATAAAATACTTGATTTTCTGGTAAATCACTGTGGACTATAGTCAGTCAGTAATGTCAGGCACTGATGTTTGATGTGCTTGGCAAATACATATTAGTACAAAATCTATTAATTTAATATGTGAATTAGAGTAAAATATTAAAAGTATTCCAAATTTGAGGCTTTGACTCCCCTTCTTTTTGATGGTTTCATCTGTGATTCTTAATGAAGAAGTCTAGAGGTGTGGATAGGGTCACTCTGCCTGAAATATGGGGGTATTTTATAAAAAAAAAAAAAAAAGAAAGAAAGAAAGAAAGAAAGAAAGAAAGAAAGAAAGAAAGAAAGAAAGGGCACTGATGAGCTGAGTAGGTGCATCAGAAAGACAGTGAAAAGACTGAGATAATGGTGAGAACGGTTATTGTTGTAGTTATTTATACTAACTCGTTGCAGAATGTTCCATTCGTGCAACCCTGACATTTTTTTCTGCAGTGCTCACATCTGGCCTTCAGAATGAAGTTAATTACTAAAGGTGGTATTTGCTAACCTACCAGCTAAAAGACATATGCATTTTGAGGAGCATGTGGGATGCTGATGATAAAACGGAACTTTAGCAACATAATAATGTAGATAAGTGTGTGTAAAAGATCGATTTGTAACACAAAAACACTTTTACGACTAGAAAAAGTAGATATGCCAGGGATAAGTGGCACTTTGTGAAGTATTAGGAAGACAATTCATTTATTGACCTTTGTTTTTTTGCGTACATATGTATTTTAAAAAATTTATATAATTCAGGTAAACTTTTTCATTCATTTATTGTTTGCATGTCTGGGTAACACCATGATGTTTTAAACAGATAGAATACAAACTTAATACACTTTGAAGAGTAGTTTCAGCAAATTATAGCATACTAAAACTCTCATTTCTAAGAAATGAGATAAACGATCAAAGTGGTCATGGCAGCAAATGCTAGAAATCAGTACAAGTTAAATATTGAGATGAGAGGGGATATAGTGAAAAAGATTAATACCTTCAAGTATCAGAGAGGTGTGTTTGAGGGTAGGAGAACTCTGACTGAGTAGCTCAAAGTTAAAAAAAGAGGTGCAGAAGACAAGAGTTAAAATTTCTGGAGAGAGTGCAATAGAATGATGCTAAGGAAGCTGAAAAGAATAATGCTAAGGAAACTGAAAAGAAAGGTGTACAAAGTGGTGGTGTAATCAGTTCTGCTCTATGGTACAGAAACCTCAGCAATTAATGCAGAGTAACTGAGGAAGCTTGAGGTGATGCCCCTGAGATGCACAGTAAGATGTTCAGGTGTTATTATAAACAAGTTCAGATGTTAATATAAGTAAAATATTTTGTGTTATTTAATATCAATGTAGAAGCAGCTAATTTTATTTTTATAAAAGAAAATTGTATTTTAGTCTTGCACAAGTTCAGTGTTCAGGACAAGTTCAAATATTAATATAAATAAAACACTATTGTTCTTCTGTTTATTTTTTTTTAATATTTTGTCTGTTCTTCACTTTGCGTTTTAAAGTTGGTATCCCACAATACCATTAGAGTGGGTGGGGTTACATAATTATATATGTAAAATTTTATGTTAATCAGCATATGGATTTTTGGCCAGTTGTACCTATATTTCATGGGCCTTTGTCCAGATTTTTATGATTCCAGGTTGAGAGGTATGTTGTGACTATAAAAACAAAAAGTGAAATTCAGCCTACTGGACAGAAACACAAAAAAAACAGTAAAAATAATTGCCATGTAGAACTAATTCACCATAAAATTTATTGAGAGCTTTTGTCTAAATGAAAATACTTCATCAGAATGACAAAAACACAGGAAATTAAACTGTTAGCCTTGCTTGTTTCTGGTCAACTGCTTATGTTAGTACAGCACATTTGCTAGGAAACACACATTACACTGGTTTTGCTTGTAATGTGAGCTCCTATTGTGGTAGTACCTGCTCCTATTGTGGTACATATCTCCATATTTCTCCTAACTCATACTACTGGCTTACTATATAACTGGATTACATGTAAGTGTATTTCCTATCCTAAAGCTATTTGTTGTCTTCAAATCTATATGACTTTTACTGTATGCCCAGCTCACTGACAGTGTTACGTTTTTTATGCAGTGGTAGTACACTGTCGCCTTTAAACTGTGAGCTTGCTAAAAACTTTTTTCTGTGATGTCAATGTATGCTGTGTAGAGTTTTAGAAGCTGAACTAAACTGTGAAGCATAGCGATAATGGTTGCTACCACTCTGGTATGCTGGCCCAAACCAGCTTGACTTGCTGATCACTTTTCTTCCCCTGCTATGTTATTGTATGTTATGTGGATTATTAGAAGCTGAACTAAATGCTATCCGTCTGGTATGATGGCCCAAACTTGATATTCTTGTTGAAGCTGGCGTGCTGCTAAAATCATTAGGATTTAAGACAAGCATCAACTGAGTGACGCTAATCCATAGTGACTTAACTGTATGTCTTGTTAAAACATATTTTTTCTTTAAAATATAATTTGTCAAAAGCTATTGAGATACAAGAAAGGATTTTTACAGCGATAACCTTGAGTATATTATACTATAAACCCACATGGCTAACATTTCTGCTATGCTGATTAAAGCATGATTTATGGTTTGTAACTATCTGCACTGAATTGATGCTAGAATGATTGCTTGTTTGTATATTTGTCTACCTTCCTTCTCTCTGCTCAACTTCTACAGTTAAATATGTGCTTGTATTATTCTTTTACTATACCTCTTCTCACTATTCAAATGGTCTATCTGTACTCTTCCAAACGAAACGTGTACAGCACTCAAAAGACAAATAACCTCCACCGAAGTGCAGTAGCCCAAAGGAACACTCGATACTTCCGAAAAACTTTTAATGTCACACAAAAATATACACGTAAACGCATTTAAATTCACAACACTCTCATGCGTTTTCATCCATAGAAATGGACTTCATCAGACAACCATTGATGATTAATTGACCATTTATATATCAACACTCATTAAACTTGTTCCAATTAAAACTCTAAAAACTATTTGAATGTGCAAATCAGCCTTCCTCATCCCTCATGAATATTAATTAATGCCCACATTTAATCCATGTAAGAAAACTTTAAAAATCTCCTGACAACATTGCAATATTCCTAGAAAGTAGAAATTTATTGATAAAAAGTAAGGGCTTTTATAATTGTGAGACAAAAGGGGTGGTGTATCTTGTAACTTGCAACCAGTGTTCTTCCTACTACGTAGGAAAAACAGAAAGGGAGTTGAGGAAAAGAATGTATGAACATTCCTATGACATTCTGAGAGAAAAAGAGACAAATGCTCTCTTCAGACATAGTAAGGATTGTAAAGGATGTAGTTTTCACTTTTTTGTCCTTCAGCAGGTTCAAAAAGATGTGAGGGGTGGTATATGGGAGGAAATCCTAGAGAGTAGGGAATTGTGGTGGCAGATATACTTGGAAGCAGGAAAAAAGCCTGGATTAAATGATTTTTTAAGTATTGTCTCCCTATTAAAACTGAAAGCAAACAAAATATAAGGGCTATACAAGGTTTTATCACTAGGGGGCAATATTGCATGGTTTTAAATATTTAGGTATTACAAGTTTAATATTTATTACACTATTTTTTAAAAACTTTATATTATTTATTGATTCATGAATTGAATAGAGTTTTTAACATATTTATTATTAATATATTTATTATTAACATCTATTGCAATGTTGTCAGGAGATTTTTAAAGTTTTCTTACATGGATTAAATGTGGGCATTAATTAATATTCATGAGGGATGAGGAAGGCTGATTTGCACATTCAAATAGTTTTTAGAGTTTTAATTGGAACAAGTTTAATGAGTGTTGATATATAAATGGTCAATTAATCATCAATGGTTGTCTGATGAAGTCCATTTCTATGGATGAAAACGCATGAGAGTGTTGTGAATTTAAACGCGTTTACGTGTATATTTTTGTGTGACATTAAAAGTTTTTCGGAAGTATCGAGTGTTCCTTTGGGCTACTGCACTTCGGTGGAGGCTATCTGTACTCTTGTTACTCCTCTACCTTTAGTTCATACCTTACCGTGTTACTGTATTGAATGTAGACGGCTAAAACGTGTGGCTCTTTGTCACAGTACTCTTGCTCTGTCTTATCTCTTAATCTGAGTGTATTTTCATCTATAGTAGCTGGTAATGGTCCTTCCTTTATACTATTCTTGATTATATACCTCTATAGTTGTCTGAGCTAACCCTCTATAGCTCTATAGTTTTTCTGAGCTAACCCTCCCTCCTAACCAGTTTGACCTGTATCTACCCTACCGTTTTACTCCTTTTGCACCTTCCCTTTTTTGTATTTACTTCTGACTGTACTTATTTGTGCTTTTGTTTTTTTTCCAAACTCCTGTCCGGGTGTTCCCTCACTTTTCTTTTCTCAAATCAAGAAATCTTACATATTCTTGTCACTACTCATGTTAATGAACACCACCTCCAGATAACCGGTGAAGAAGCCTCTACCACCCAAAATACGTTTCAGTCTGCCTACTGTCTTATCAAAAAGAAGACTCGGTGTATGTTAATTAAACTAAATTATTTAAGTATTTTACTATAATTTACCTTTTAACTTGAGTGAGTTTTTCTTGCCTTCCGTGTGAAAGCAGCTGACCACAGCCCGCCTCCACTCCATCCCTTACTAGGTTCCTTTTTTTCCCCCATTAATCTCTTCCACTTGCCCATGTAAACTTCTTTCAGTGAAGTAGGTATCCCTGTAGTGTCTCTTGACACCACCAGGTGGCACTACATGCTTGCTTTTAGGCCTACTCATACATTTTACTACAAATTTCTTTTGGATTTCTTATATAATTAGACCCTCTTGGTTCCCTTACCCTGTTAACCTGTCCTTTATTGCCTATTCCATATATGCACAGATCATTGTACTTTTTTCTTTTCATTTAGTAAGGTAATCGAGATTGTCTACCCTACCTTTTGCTGTAGCCATTACTACAGTTTCTGATTGTTAATAGTAGCTCCTACACCTGTGGCTTTTTTCGCTCCATTCGCCCTGCAGGCTCACTCTGCTCCCCTACCCTACCCCCAATTCTCACCAACCCCAGTGCAGCTAAGTTTATACTTCTGCAACCACACTCCTTCCCTCATCATCCTATTAGTGACTTCTGCTAATTAAGTGCCCCACCTCCACCTTAAAGCAACCTTACACATTATATGTCCTCTCCCTACCCTCTCCACTCTAATCATCCTTTTGATAACTTTATACAGCTTTCTCTTCTACTGCCACCTCTATATTAGCCTATAATATACTATTACCCTCAACTTACTCTACCTCTTATCCTACTCTTCCTAATGGCCTCAATACAGAAGACTAAATACACAAACCTATTACTCTTAACCACTATTCTAGCTTCTCTAACCATACCCTATACTCTTACCACCTATGAACATTATTCACTTACTAAACATCACCCCTACCAGCAAACTCAATCAGTTTCTCATGTAAACTCCCTCAACCACATAAACATAACCTCCACTTCTATCTATATACTTCCAAAGTTTCATAGATCTACCCATGGTATTTACTTCCAAGACAAGAAAACTCTAAATAACTATAACAAAATTCTAAAGATTATACAAAGACCTCAGCAACACCCCTATTAGATGATGATATTCATCCAAACCCTGGCCCCAATAATATAATTACCAGTGACCCACACAATCAATCTTCTCATACTACCTTTACCCCAACAAGGCCCTCTAACTCTTTCCTGATAGCCCACCTCAACATCCATAGCATTAACAATAAAATCACCCATTTTCATGCACTCTTAGAAGTGCACTCATTCGATATCCTTTGTATTACAGAAACATGGCTAAAGCCTTCAACTCTGGACCAGGAAATTACCCCTCCTGGATATAATATCCTGAGATTATTTATTTATTTATTATTTATTTATTTGAAGTTGGGTTTCCAGGATAGTTCACTGGGCCAGAAGAGCCCATTTTCAATGGAGTCCTGGGGAGAAAAGCTCCACAGTATACAATGAAAAAACAACAAAATTTCATTAGTATAAAAATAACAATAGTACAGATAAAAATGCTATCTGAATGTGCAATTTAGTAAGATGTAAAAACAGAATTAAAGGCTAATTAATATTACAATATTTACAAATATGTAATTCAACGATTGCAAATGCATACAACTGTAAGAAGATATTTACAGAATGAGTATTTCTGCAGAGGAAAATATGAAGGAGGAGGAAGAGATAGAATTGGGTATATGGGGTAAGGGAGAGATGAGTTAAGGGAAGAAGGGGGGTAAGGAAGGAAGTGGGGAGAAAGATAGTACAGAGAGGGATTGGGAAGAAGATAGAGAATGGAGATATGAAATAGGTGTGTTACTGGGGAATTCATGTGGGAGCATTCCCAGAGGGTTTTTAGGTAAGAATGAAGCAAGATTTTGAAAGTTGAGAGGCTGCTAGTGGTGTGAAGGTGAGGTGGCAGGGAGTTCCAGAGTCGTGCTAAGGAGAAGGATAGTAGAGATTTGCCAGGTGGGCGTGCAGGCTTATGCAGTTCGATCAGATTTTGGGTATTGGTTCTTAGGAGTCTGTTGGGAAGGTGAATTTTAAAGGTTGAGGCAAGGGCGGGGCAAAGTGAGGGATTATAGATGAGTTTGTGGGCATGTATGGGTTGAATGTAGGTGAGGTAATTGGGCAACTCTAGCCAATTTAGTTTGTGGAGGGCAATACAGTGATGGGTGGAATATCTGTATCCAGTGGCGAATTTGGAGATTTTGTTGTAACAGCAAGAGATTTTGTTGTAACAGCAAGAGATTTTGTTGTAACAGCAAGATATTTTTGTCTTTAGGGATGACTGTTAGTTAGTTAGGAGTGGGGCACCATAAAGGAGAGAAGGGATAAGATATGTAGTACAGAGAACAAGCTTGGTAGAGGGGGTGAGGTAGCGATTGTTTCTGGGGGGGGGGGTTGATATTTGTGTGGAGGTGGATATCAAACTTGAGCTGATCATCAATAAGTACTCCAAGCAGTTTTGCATTGGATACTATTTCAAGAGGAGTATTTTTCTTACTGATGATGGCGAATGAGTTTTTGTCAATTATTGTAGTTTTTGAGGGGGTGAATATCATGAGTTTGGTTTTTCATGCATTGAATGCCAGATGGTTCTCTTAATGTCTGTGCCGCCAAGGATTATAGTCTCATTGGTTATGTTGGTGGAAAGCCAGGAGAGTATATCCTTCAGTGTATGGACATTGTCCCCAGAAGGGATGTAGAGGGAGGCTATGCAAATGAACTTATGTCTATTTATTTGAAGTAGGGCAAGGATTCGTTCAGAGTTAGAGAATTGGGGAATGCGTTTAGTATATGAAGTAACTGACAGGAGGAAGAGTAAAAGAGAGCAACACCACCACTTTTTATGGGTTCTGTCCTTTCTAATAATACTGTAGTTGGGGGGGGTGTTATCTCGGAGTCTTTTATCGATGGTTTCAGCCATGTTTCTGAGATGGCCAGGATGTCTGGTTGGTTATGAAGAAGCCAGGCATGTAGGTTAGGGATTTTGTTACATATACTTTGAACATTCAAAGCTGAGAGGAAGATAAATTTTCCTGATGAGGGGGGAGTATGAAGGAGGGAATTTGGACTGTAGGTAGTAGAGGGGCCAGGGTTAGGTTGTATATCTCCAGAAAGAAGAATGGTAATAAGTTGGTGAATGTGGTAAAATAGGTATTTAGCCTGATTGTTATGTAGTTTGAAGGTTATTTGTTTTATAGGAGTAGGTATATTTAAGACTGGAGTAGTGTGTTTGTGGGTAGAGATGAGTTTGTAAGGGAAGAGATGAGTTTGTAAGGGAAGAGCAAAAAGTAATTAAAGGAGTTAAGTAATTAAAGGAGTAATTAAAGGAGTATAGATAGGGACTAATAGGGCTAGTAAAGTATATGTGTTTTATAGTGATTGAACTTGTTGTGTGAAAAGAGGGGAGTGGTTATTATTGAGAGGCCTGGTGAGGTAACTTTGATAGGACAAGGTGAGGAGAAGTAGTATTAGGGTTATAAATTGGGTTGGTTTTAAGCATTGTGGTTGTTTACACTTGGAGTAGGGGGTATGGAATACAGTGTACTAAGGTATGGGATTTAAGGTAGGGTTAGTATTGTAAAGAGATGCTAGGAGGGTGGGGTGTGGAAGTAAGGGGTGGGGGAGGATATGAGTTGATTGGTGGGGTGTGAAAGTAAGGAGTGGGGGAAGGTATGAGTTGATTGGAGTAGGTGTGGTTTATGAGTATAAGTGTACAGGTGTGGGAATTGGGGGCAGGGTAGGGGAGTGGAGTGAGCCCAAAGGGCAAACGGAGCGGAAAGAGCCAAGGAGGAGGAAGAAAACATAGCCAGCAAAAACAATCAGTAAAGCAGAGAGCAGAGCACAAAGTAAGGAGGCATAGGGGGATAGAGACTGGGTCGCTATGTAATTCAGGTAAACAGTAGCAGAAAATTTACAGGACTTTGGAGCAAAAGCAGAGGTGTTTAATGTAACTCAAAGGAAAAAAAGTTTGAACCTTGTAGTGAGATAGGAGAGGCTGGTAGAAGTAAAATGCTGCCACCTAGTGGCCAAATGGAGTAAATGCTAGGTTACTGGCTTATCCCTTAGTGGGGGGTGGTGGGATGGGATAGAGCCGGGGGAGCTTGAAGGGAACCTAAAGTCCGTGGTGGGCTGCTAGCTATCATGCACGGAAACAGTCGTTAACCATAGTAAGGTGAGTTACATAATAGTGTACATACACACTGGTTAAGTCCTTGAGAGGAGGTAGAATGGTTACAGGAAGCACTGCTGGGTCCCCTTAGGCAGTTCGTTCTGGGTTAGAAGCCAGGATACAGTGGAGACAGTGTGAGACGTCTGGGTTGGATGAGATGTAGCTATTGCACACTGTAAAGGGAATAATAATTTATTATAGACAAGAGTATAATAATATCAGCCACTAGTGAGAGAAAAAACTTCAGTTTGAGTCAAGTGAGTGTAGATAGGTAGCCTAGGGGTAGGTGAGGAGTGTGGGTGTTTGAATGCAGGAACAGTAGAGTAAAAGAGGGGACTATGTAGAAAGATAGAGCTAAAAGAGTAATAGGTTAACAAGATAAAAGGCAAGTAAGGGCAATAGAGATAGACGAGGAACAGTAGATAGTGCATCACAATTCAGTATTGCAGCAATCAAAAACAGGCAATAAATGGTAGCTAAACCTTACAAGTCAGTCAACTGTAACAATTAAACACTAACTAGGGCAGCAATTGCAAGTTAAAATTGCATAATAAAGCATGCAATGATATCGGCTATTGAAGACTAAATCCCAGAATGAGACAGCGATCAAATCAGAGTAAACACAGTCGCACATAAACAAGCATATGCTAATCAAACATTAAAATGTTACAGCTGTTGACAGTATGGACATAAGAACAGGCCAGCATGTATACATGGCAGGGAGATAAATATTGTATAAGCCTGGGTACAGATAAAGCAAACAAGGAGTCCATTCACAGCAATCAACAGTGAGCCATGTTCTGTGAGTTTGTTAGCTAAGCAAAAGGTACGCTGAGTACAGACAGCTATTTAGAGCTGTGTTAACGCTGCTGTTTTAAAACACTGGTTTAAAGCAGAACAAGTGAAGGAGACGCTCAGAAAGACCCGAAGGGTTTGTTGACTTTGAAAGGCCATGACTAAAGTTAATTCAAGATACACCACTTTGTTTCTAATTACTATCTGTACGTTATGATAGAAACATTGTTTCACTATATTGGGACTGGATGCTTGTGAACTAAGCATTCTGAATTTTATGGTTCTATATTTTAATAAAAACGAAAGTTAAAAAGGAAATCTAAGAAGATTTTTTCAAAGCTGCTTTTGTATTGTTGCTGGCATTACTAATACATTACAGTTTAGCTGTGGAGTAGCGGCTTGATATACATAGATAGAATCTATCTAAAAATAACCTTAGCAAACTAGCAACCAGCTATAACAACATTGCCAGATTTGCCACTGGTGCCCCATTTAGAACCCACCACTGCCACAACCTCAAACAACTAGGATGGTTAGAACTGCAGAACCAACTACTTTGTCAATAACTTATTATCACCCAAAAGATCCTTTACCACCCTAAGAATACACCAATACTCACTAATCTGATTAGCCCATGCAAAAATCTTGCTGCACTACCCTCAGCTAATAAGCTCCTAGTTTCCACTATTAAATCAAACAACAAGGTTGGGGACTCACTATTCGCTAACACAGTGGGGAAAACCTGGAACCAGCTTCCAAATGAACTCTCAACTCTTTCTTCCACACCGCTTTTCAAAAAATACTTTAAATAATATCTTAAAACACACTGGCTATGTCCCTGCTCTAACCCTGACTAATATCTCATTCCCCATCCTGCTCTCCCTATACTTCCCTGTTCTGTCGGTCTGATGCCTACCAGTGTTAACTAGTAAGCTAACCTCAAAATAGTATTTAATGAGATTTCCTTCATAGAACTCTAAGAGTTTACTTACTCTAAAAGTGCTAGCCCTCATCTACACTAGATGTAAACATAAGTTTGTACATCTGTAAACCAGGCAAAAAGCAAAAAAAATACTTTTATATTATGTTTGTTTTCTGTATTAGATCTTAGCCTAAGCCTTACTAAAGGACTCAGTATAAGTTTTTTTTATGTATAACCCTGTATAAGTTTTTTTTTTTATGTACAATCTAAATAATGTACTGCAAATCATGTTACTACTGCATATAATTGTATGTTATGTCACTGCCTATGCTTGGAACTTTTCTCCCCAGGCCTCTACTGAAAATGGACATATATCCAGTTGGACTAGCCCGGTCAACAAATGTAAAATAAAATAAAATAAATAAAAAATAAATGTAAGCAAAAAATAAAATTTGAAGATACTTGCTAGCTAATTTTACTCATTAATTGTTAGAGAAAATATTTATAGTTTCAAGTTCTTCAAAAGCAATATTTTTGCTGTCATAATTTCAACTGTTTGGTTAAGAGAGAAGAGCCATCAATGTGAGTCACTCAAAAAATGATACTCAGGATTCTTGTGTTAAAAAGACATTCAGTCAATATTATCTAGTATACAGGATATATTACTTAAAATAGACAAATTGGATACAAAACTGGAATGTTTCAAAGAAGAGTCAAGAAAGAGGATGGCACATTTTGAAGCTACTATGAAACAACAAGGGCACAAATCAGCAGTGTGGAACAGACTTTGAATGACTGTGAACACCGAATTACTCAAGGTGAATCTCAGACTAAACTTCTTTTAAAACAAACCAACTGTATCATAGAAAAACCTAATGATTTAGAAAATAGACTAAAGTGACATAACATTAGAATTTATGGTATACTTGAAAAGCATGAGGGAGACAATATAATAAACTTAAAACAAAATAGTACTACAAGGAATACCTCAAATCAAATGTGGCACAGGGGAAAAACTCATTAAAAGAAAAACTGTTGTCTATATTGTCTATAAGTCTATATTTTTTAGATGAAAGTGCTTAACTTTTATTTTTTTAAATAAATGACAGTTTTTCTTTTAATGAGCTGTTCTCCTGTGCCGCATTTGATTTGTGATATTCCTCATAGTACTATTTTGTTTTTGAGATATAAGTTGGGACTACGAGATTCGTGTGTGGTTATAATATAATAAACTTCTTAACTACCTGTTTGCATAAAAAAATTAAGTTTACCTGAAACTTTTGGAATTGAAAGATAGATCCCTGAGAACACCTTCTAAGAAGGAAAACTCACCACCATGCTCAATTATAGTTAAGTTGATGTCTAGCTTAGAAAAAGATCAAATATTAAAAGCAGCATGGTCCAGTCCACCTATTAAAATAGGTGAACATGTAGTCAGATTTGACAAAGACTATTCCAGTAAAGTATTGAGTAAAAGAAAATCCTGTTTACCTCTGATAAAAAGAACAATATTAAAGCCAATTTGGTGTTTCCTGCAAAGATCAGATTATTTATGTCTTAAGAAACCAACATATTTAACCCTCTGGAGGAGGCATCCACTTTTGTTAACAGCAATAGCATCCTTAATATTGAAGAAATTGAGTGGAACAGTATACCTCTGAAGAGACAGAGTGAGCTGAATTCTTGGAAAACTGCTTCTAAAACTAAAAAGCCTAAAAACAAAGGACTCTAATTCATTGATTGCTGAATTATTATTTTATGAAACAATAGATCTGTTTTTTTTAAGTAAGAGGTTTGTACTAGACGTTAAGCCTCAAAACATATGTAAGTATGTATTTATATTTTAAGCTAAAGCATTTTTTCATGATGAGGAATATAAAGGGTTAGTTTTACTGTTTTACTATATTTACAGTGAAATACTTAATATATTTCATTTAACTAAACCTATAACTGTGCTTCTAAATGTTAAACAAATGTTTTCTGTAAGAAAATGTCATTATATTATAGGCAATATAACTGGTAACTTTAAAACTAAATAAGTTAAGAATTTTATTTTATTTATTCACCATCACTTAGTATGTACATTGCTGAGTTAACTGAATGTCAGATCCAAGTAATATGCTAATTGGAAGTGTTAAGTTGCTGGTGATTTTGTTTTCCTTGTTCCTGTGTAACACATTCCTTTCACAGATCATTTATGAAACAACAGACACACTGAAAAAGCTTGAGAACAAAAGAATGTTTCAACTCTTCAGAATGTTACAGTTTTTCCACCGTAAGCTAAGCTGAAGAAAATCTAGGCCATAGTTTATCACTGTTGCTTGTGAAAGAAAAAATAGAACTTTCTATTGTTTTCTTTTATCAAGTATATATGTGAGAAATATACTCAAACTAACACCTCTTTTCTTTCTTAGAAGTGAAGCATTGATAAGACAAAAGCTACAGCAATGTTATAATATATATATATATATATATATATATATATAATGTGTGTGTGTGTGTGTAGTAATGTTGTAACTTATAATTTGCTAATGTTTTACATGTGAATAGCTTATACTGCAGTGTTATTAACTTTAACAATACATACTAATTGTACATATTAATTGAAGGAAGTAAAGTTAGATGCGTGTTACTGATTAGAACAGCTTAAAAGAACTAAGAAGAATTTGAAACTTATAGAGGAAATTAGCAGCTGCTTTGTGCTGTGAGTTGTCATTTTTACATGCTGTAGCCAGATTCTGATGCTAGCATGTAAGGCTTAGATCAGAGCTGTGCTTCACAATGGCTAAACATATGTTAAATAAGCAGGAATTTGTTCATATATAGTTAAGATTCCTTGTAATATTAGAATTAATAAGAGTAAACATCTTATAAATATGCATGTACACAAGGAATGCAATATCTACTATGTCAGATTAATAAAAAGTAGTATCAGTAAATTAAAAAATATGTACACATACTATAATATTTAATAGCGATCTAATGATAAATAGCTCTTTGAGGGGAGATTTTAGAAATACAAGATATACAGAATAAGATAGAATACTAGTGGAAAAATAAGATAGAAGTATATATTTAAATACCAAACTGCTTTTAAAAAAAGATGGCTATTGCATATACCTGTATATGACAAAAATATGAATGTAAAAGATCAAATATACTTTACACAGAAAATTATATGAAGTATTTCAAAATAATATGAAAAGTAAAAGTTGAAGCTTGGTCATGTGAACACTGAAGCTTTTTACATGTTGAATGTTATTAGATTAATTAAGACTACCTGAAATAACTCATTTCTTAAAGTCAAAGTTGAAACATGATTGTTTTATTGCCGAATCAGTACATTCATTTGATAGAAAGTAAAGCAGATTTTTCAGTATGTTGAATCCAGGAAAGGATAATGGGATTTAAATTGATCATTTTGCAACTTTTTAATACAATATAGACTGCAATTCTTTTTTTTTTACTCCATATAAATAGTAAGACATTCTCTTGGACAACAATAATATGCATATTTTATGAAGTATTTTAATAAGCTAATACTTTTTTAAAACATTTTGATATTTGATGTAAGAGTATTACAAAAATTTGAGATATAGGCACTTTGAAAACTAATTCAGAGCTTTTTGATAGAACTATAAAATATGTGTGTTCTTTTGACATGATAAATATACACGTACATTGATCTCACTTTTGTATTTTAGTTTAGTATGATATGATTACATGTGACATGTAAGTTTACAGATTTCTTTATCTCTTCAGGTCCCACTCTGTTATACTTATTTGTATAGAGGTCTAGTTATAATAATGCTGAATGAGAAAATTATTTAGGAATATTAAATGGGAAGTTTATACTACTACTATATAAATAGGTATATAGTACACTATTTTTTTAAATTATTTAATGCCTGTGATTAATAGAAGATGATTATTAAACCTGTGTGTAGTAATGAGGGGAATAGTATTAATTGGCAAACTATATATAACTAAATTAATACAGTCTTATTATTTGACCTATATATATAATATTATATTAATTATTTAAAGTCATGGTAGTTTTTAGCTAATTTTTTGGATGAATTTTTAGGTTTTGCTAGATAGAGTGGTAGTTTAGTAGTTTGACAAACTAGGAACTTTGGTATCCATAGGTTATGTTTTATTAATATTAAATGCAGTTATAGTTGTAGAATTGGCTTTGTTTTGGTTATTTTTGAATTTTAGTAGTTTAATTTGTCAAAAGGAAGAATTCAGAAAAAAGCTGGAATGTCAAGATAATGTAAGAGAAATATATTAGATTCTTATATATATAATGAAATTAATATGTGGGATAAATGTGCCATATTATCTTTTAAAACATCTTTTTACATTTGCAGTATGAAGAGTTTTAATCTATTATCTATTAATATAAATGGACTAAATAATGGCAACAAAAGGAAATTGTTAAGATATCTACAATTAAGTAGAGGAGACAGTATATTCTTGCGAGACACTCACTTGATAGATAAAGATATACAATATTTAAATAACTTAGGTTATGAAATGTTATCATCTACTTCTTTTAACAAAAAGAGGAGAGGAAGTTCTGTACTTTGGAGAAATTCCACTATAATACCTAAGGTCATGAAATCCTTTAGTGATCCTAAAGGAATGTATACATTTGTAATAATTAAATATAATAGCAAACACTATACATTAGCTATTTTTACTGGATCCATGGAATAGGTGCAAGAGTGGCTAAAGATCACTTAAACATACTACAAAGTCATTGGAAGTGTAGTCTTAATTTTAGCAAGGGATTTTTAACTGCATATCTAGTATAGAGGATACAAGTAAAAAGAAAAAAGCTAAAATACTGGCATCAGCTAAAGCACTAAACAGATGGATTAGAAATAAAAAAATTGGTTGATTTGCTAGTAAAAACAGAAGATAAGTTATTTTTCTTCACTCATATGCACATGGGATGTAAACTAGAATTGATAGGATTTATGCCTGTAAAGATGTACTTAATAATTGAATTATTGTAAAACTATTTCTTGTCATCTACCTTATCATAATGCACAAAGTATTAATATAGCAATGGATATAAGGGAATTTTAGATTATTTATAGAATCACAGTATATATGATGAAATTAAAAGTTTAAGAGTTACCTTAAGGAACAAATTGAGGATTTTTTATCTTTGAATGATAATGGTCAGGTTAGTAAAGTCATACTATGGGACTCCTTAAAAATGCATATTAAAGATAGAATGGGAAAATGGGCTAGTAATAAAATGAAAGAATGGGATAACGAGTTGCTAGAAATACAATACGCAAAGTGAAGTTTGAACAGTAAACAAAGAAATTAGATAATACTGAAATTATTAAAAAATAATGATAAAATAGTATATAGTTTTAACACATAAAGTGGAGATAGCTTTACAAATAATAAAACTACATAGTTATATGATGACTTCCAAAAATCTACATAGCTTAGCCAATAGAAGTAAGATGTTAAACAAAAAGACACAAATCAATAATATCCAAAATCCTCACACTAATACGGTTGCTTCAGATATAGAAGAAATGTTTAATATTTTTTTAAAAAATCCATGAAGATCTTAATAAATATAAAAATAATCCTAATGATTATAAAATTTACAATTATTTAAAGAAAAAATGTTTCTTGTAAACTAAATGAACAACAGATATCTCAGCTGAATAAATCTATTACCCTAATAGACGTTAATATGCTTTAAAAACTTAACTAAGCTTTAAAAAGGGTAAAAATTGTAAAGCCCCAGAGTTAGATGGTTTAAGTATGAAATTATATAGTGTGTTTCCATTAAATATTTTAGAATTTCTGAGTGATGTTTTCAGGATAATTCAGGGTGACAAAATAATTCCTCCCTCATGGAAATTTTCTGTAATCTCACCTATACTTAAACAATGAAAGGATGATAAGTTAGTCTCTTCATATAGACCTATTTCATTATTAAATGTGGACTATAAAATATTTACTTATAAGAGATATAGTAGATAAATTGACTAATAAAAATCAAACAGGATTTATAGTCAATAGATTAAAATATGATAATATAAAAAGAGTAGTAATTATCTTAGATTTAGCAAATGAAATGAACAAGAACTCTACCCTTATTAGCTTAGATATCAAGATAGCTTTTGATTTTGTAGATTGTAACTACTTGTTTAAATTTTTAGAAGTGTTTGCATTTCCAGAACAGTTTATTGGAATGTTAAAAAACTGTATAGAGACTCCAAAGCATATGCTAAAATTGAATCTTACATTTCTCAAGGATTCATTTAAACAAAGGCACAAAACAATGGTGTCCCTTGCCCACTTTATTATTTTATTAGTTACTGAACTCTTACCTAACAGTAGTAAGAAGCAATGGAAAATTTATGGATTCTCAATACAGATTGTCAATCTAAAATACAGCTTTTTGCAGATGATATTTTACTAACTATAGGAGATTTAAATTATTTGATCAAATAAATTGATGAGGAAATTGAAAAGTTTCAAGAAGTATTCTGCTGAAATTTAATAGCAACAAAACTGAAACTTTACTGTTAAATCAATTACTATTTAGTAAGTTTAAGGATAACTATAAATATAATTGGGAAGGAAAATAATTAAAATATTTTGGAATAAAAATCTATCCAGGCAGGAGTAAGATTATAAGATTAAATAACTTTGAAAAAGCAATTGAAGAAGTGTTACTTAGTATTAAAAATGTAATGAATCTTTTTTTATACTTTTGATGATAAGTTAGTGCTTATTAAAATGATTATATTACCCAAGATATATATATATATATATATATATATATATATATATATATATATATATATATATATATATTGAATTCAACAGCTTTAATACCTAATAAAAAAGCTTTTAAAGAAAATGGAAAAAAAACATTAATTTCATTCTTATGGTATTCTAAAAAGCCAAGAATTGTTTATAGGATTATGGGAGTATGGTAGTATTAGTTTCCCAGATGTAGAATCTTATTCTATTGCTCCAAGGATTACCTCTATTATACTATGGGTAGACTCAGCCTACACTAGTTATTGGCAAACCATTGAGGAACAGATTATACTAAATTCTTATAAGTTTATTAAAGATGATTAATTCTAAATATGTAATAATCCTTTCATCTGGTTAGCAAAATATACATTATAAGGAAATTAATTTAAACCTTTAGACTCCGTATATATGAAATTGCTTCTTAAAACAGTTAAGAAATATGTTTTAAAGGTCCATTAATATCAAAATGGATTTTTTGTGTTTTCCTGTTGCACATACCTGTTGATTTAAGGAAACAGAATCACAGCGATGTTAAAATGAATTTATTGAATAGTAATAATTCAATAAAGGTGATAAAAAAGGAATTAATTAGTATGATGATTTGATTGTATTGAAAAAGGAAAGGCTAAGTCCCTACAGTATTTGATGAAAGAATATAAGCTGGATGAATCTGCTAACCAGTTAATATTATTAGTTAGTAAGAAATTAAATTAATTTGTGGATAATATGAATGGAGAGGAACAGAGCATTATTTGCCCATTATATAAATATATAAATGCTGTTATTGAAGGTCGATTGACATACAAAGAAAGCTTGTCCAAGTTATATAATTTAATTATAAATAATAATAATTTCAATGCAAAATTCTGGAACTTTTTAGATACTGGTGGGTTGAGTGACTCAACAGATAGTAAGAATAAAGCTTTGACACTTAAATCAGTTAGTCAAACTTCTTCAAGTTTGTACTGGAAAGTTTTAAGTGGAAACATGTACATTAATCCCTTGTAACTGCATATAAAATATCTAAGTTTAGTAAAATGACTTCCTCAGTTTGTTGGAGATTTGGTAAAGATGTAAAAGCTGATTGGATACCCATGTTTAAGGACTGTAAAAAAATAAATGTATATTGGGCAGAGGTAAGTGCATTTAAGGGGTTATGGTCTGATAACTGTTCTTTAACTAAATTAGTAATACTAATGAATGTTCCATTTCATGTATCTGTAAATGCTAAAGAGCAAAGACTCTTTTGAGGTCCCAGAAAGGTTATGACAAAAAAATGGAAATCAAACTTAATTCCTACATTCAAAGAATTTTTTAAATATAACAAAAATACTATGTAAAACTGAAAAAGAAGTGATCAGAATAAGAGCTATAAATCATAGTAAGACCTTTAGTTGAGATAATCTTGAAATGCTGATACTGAAATGCCAAGATATTTGAATGTGTTAATTGTATATGATTATCTTGATGATTTACTGTATACCTATCATTGGTTAACAATATGTGAAGTTGATTTTTTTCCTTTCTGTGTATCTATTGTAAATATGTATATTGTAATATGTTGAATTAATAAAAAAAAAATCTTAAAAAAAAAGAAAACTGATATGGTTCTAAATTAACTATTATTGGAACAAAGTATTTAAACTTTTGTATTTAATTTTTTACAGGTCAAATATCTTATTATGCCATACAGTTTAGGCATGCTCTAATTTCACAAGGATCCCTTAGACCATCCCTTGACAACTTATTTACAGTTATTACCCATGATTTGAGATTGAAAAGGGTTTGTGAGATTCTTCTTGATTCTAATTTTTTTGATGGTACTGACATTGATTTTGTGTTTCATGGAGCTGGTCCTATCAGATAATTTTTTGTTTGAAAATGATTTTTTCAAGCTTCCACTATGAGTGGACAAAAGCAAATACATTGAGGATCAGAATCCCCAAACTGCATTCATCAAACTTATATATACCAACTCCATAATTGTACTAACTCAAAGAAAAGGGAAGAAACCCATAAAGGACATTACTGCTGGTACAACACACTAACAGTGATCTCTTATAGAGGGGCAGTTGAACATTGGGCAATTGAAGGTCTAGCATTCAATCTTTGTCCACCAGTAAGTTGTCTGTTTTTGAGCAGTGTCTAGGGTTGCTATGGGTGCTGCTTCAGTGCTCATTTTTGCTAATCTTGTTTTGGTCTATTGGGAGAAGCACCTGTTTTCTCAACATTCTTATCTCCAGCATGTTGAATTATACACACATTTTAGATGGTATTTTGTTATTATGGACTGTGGCATTATGTGAACTCAAGATGTTCTTTGACTTTTTGGAGAAATGTGCACATTCTTTAAGGTTTATATACCATTCTTCCATTTCTAGCACTGATATTTTGATGTAACAATTCGTAAGCATTATGAAAAGAGTTGTTTTGAATCTAAGATATTTTGAAAGCCAATTTGTATTAATTCTTGCACTTTCACAGCAACTACCCCCTTTGGATAAAGAAAAATATTTTCAAAGGACAGTTTGTACATTTGTCTTGATTACTATCTGGTAAACAGTTATTTATTGACATGTCATACCCCCTGGAACTTATTTCTAATGTTACAGCTGACATTTTGTCTAAAAGGAATCATAGTTTTGCCCCTATTTTACAGAAGTCCCTGCATATCAATCATAACAATAAAGTAAAAGCAATAGTAATGTTTCCTTTCCATAAGGTAGGTGTTAAACCACATTTTTATCACAATGGTGGCATAAAACATATGTTGGTTTAGACAGGGCTAAACCACACTGACCTTCCAATCTGCAGGTTAGTATGGCAAAATGTGGCACTTGCGAGCAGTGTAGATGTATCAGTGTTGGTAAATATGTTGCAGTAGGTGACTAAACTATTTACAGTAAAATGTTTTAAGTGTGACAGTATTGGTGTGGTATACCTTGCAACATGTACCTCATATTCATCTTAAGTAGGTAAGACTGAGAAAAGGCTTAGGGACAGGATATCCCAAAAAATGTATGCTATAAGAAAAAAATGATAGCAATGTTCTGATAAAAGACTGTCTTGGTTGTCAGAATCTTAATAAGTTTCTCTTTTTTGTGTTAGAGAAAGTCCAGCACAATGGGGGAGGGGGTGATTTGCAATATAATTTACTTAAAAACCCTATTTGGCAACTGGAATGTGCTGCTGGTAAACCATCAGGGTTAAACGATTATATGCCCATCAATTTTATTTTGAAAGAGAAACACAATAGCATGAAATAATCTTTATCTGTGGTTTTTGATCATATAAATTGGTGTGTATTCTGCAAATGTGTACTTTCCTGTGTGTTTTGTAATTCTGATAAAAGATTTTTATTTAGAAACAATTGCACAATAAATTTTATGGTGAATTAGTCCTGCATGGACAGACTGTTATAATTTCTATATTTTTCGCTATATTTGTACGTTTCTTTTTTCTTTCATTTTCTTCTAGTCCTTTTCTTTATATTCTCTTATTTTTTTAGTACTTTCAGTTGCTATCTGATTGATGTGTACTCCCTTTTGTTTTCTATTTCCATTCCTCTTTGAAATGCTTCTGCTAAAGTAAGCCAGGATGTTGTTAGACTTCTCTTTATGTTTAAGAATCATCACTATACTAGGTTCTGATGAAGTCAGCAGATATGTATGCAGTCCCATGACTGCATACCTATACAAGTAGTCAGTTTGAAGGAGGCCCATACTTCCTTCAGAGAATACGATATATCATCTTAGTATGCAATGGCTTTGACTTTTATATATCGTTTGATAAGCATGAATCATTTTTCTTGCTTTCTTATCTGACTGATTCAATGCTGTTTGGGGACAGTCAATCACACCAAAGCTGTAAGTGAGAGCAAGAAGAGCAAATTGATTTATACTTTAGACTTTATTCCTAAATGTCAAGGCTACAATGTCACTGTTATGACTGTAGACCCTGAGAGGAGCAAATGGTGGATAAAATGTACAGAGGTGACAAAAACATAAATAAAATTAGATTTGGGCAACAAGTACATTCCCAGTACTTCTTTTTGAAATGTATCTTTCTGTTTAAAGTGTCAAAAGCATCTCATCTTTCAAGTGCAGACACAATGTATCGACTGTATTATATTCCTAAATATCCTAATACTGTAAACATAATGTTTATTTACCAAGTTTAAATACCATATCTGCAAGATAATCCAGTTTCCTAGGTACAGGCATACCACTCCTAACTGAACCTTATCTCTCAAGTGTTGGGCCAGTTCTGTTCCCTTCATTCTCTTTTCATAGTGCGGATGCTAATCGTGTCTCTAGCGTACTGGGCCTGTACTGGTTCCAGTATTCTTCTCTCATACTGTATGATGTATATCTGACTTGGCAGCCGCAGTGTATATGGAGCACAAAAACATTACATACACATCACCATTTTCTGATAGGAAAGCTTGCAACACATCCCTGCTTGTGTATTGTTGCATGTATTCCCTTAATGTGAGTGACGCCCCCAGGCGCATGTGCAATTAACTCCTACAGATGCCTCATATTGCTTGCTCATATTTGTATCAATAATTCCAAAACCATGCTATGTACAAGGTTTTAAAAGATTTCATTTTAAATCTTACAAAATACCAAATGCAACTGCATTAATATTTGACCTCTTTCTAGTGCAGGTAAATAGATATTAATGGTTGTTTTTATTATGTTAATTTATGTAAATATAATTTCACATTTTTCTAAATATCTCAACAACAAAGTAACACAGACAGAATTCCTTAGCCTCATATGGAAGCTCTCAGCTAGATGAATACAATGCTGCTAATATGTGTGTGTAACTTGAGTGGTTGCTGAGATATTGTTAAGTTGTTTACAAAATGTTACAAATGTAATAGTAACTGTGTTTACTCTGACTTATAAAATTTGGTTTAAGACCTAGAACCTAAAGAATACTACCACTATAAAAATGGTTTGTGCTGAAGAGTTTGCATTTATACGTCTTTAATAATCCTTATGGTTTCAAAAATATGAACATTTGTTTGAAATGTAAGGACATAATTTGATTCTGTGAAAAGGTTAGGCTCCACCCATTAGAAGTTACAGTGCAAATTTCCTGAGCTCCTCTGGAGTGAAAGAGTTAAGGTCACATCATAAGAAAATGTGAGGAAGGTCTGGGATGGTAAGTTATTTCAATGTGAGTAAAATGTAGTGTCTTTCAAAATATTGTGCTTTCCAATTCAGACTGTACCATTCATAATTATGTGCATGGTAAGCTTCCTTCTATCTCGGTTTGCCTAATTTCTGGCTCTGCACAATCTCTTAGACAGACTAGTGTTCTGAATTATATGATACACTAGCTTTAAAAAATAGATAAATCGAGTTGACATGTTTAACTATACTAATGCCATCAGCACAAATGCAGTTTATAAATTATAAAGTTATTTACTTACATGTCATATTGGAAGCTGTAAAGAGAAGACAAAATGGTAATTAGAAATGCAGAAAGGAGTAAAATGTTTTAATTCATATTTAATTTGTATATTGGACAGAAACATTATTCTCCTGGAATAAAAGTAACACAGAGCAACCACAGAACTACTTTTTCATGTTTTACTTTGACAGTAGTTAAAAAGCAAGGAATGCATCCACAGTGCATATGCACATGTAAGCATACAGTACTTGCCTCAGGTAAAACTCAACTAAATTGTTATATATTTGATGTATGTTACTTCTGGGCATGTGTTCTCTTTTAGGTATAAATAGAAAACCAGTTCCTAAATTTGAACTCCTATATAAATATATATATATATATATATATATATATATATATATATATATATATATATATATATATATATATATATGGCACCAGCACACCACTATATGTCTGTTTATGTTTCTAGCTGTCCATCTAGCTGTGTGTGTGTGTGTGTGTGTGTGTGTGTGTGTGTGTGTGTGTGTGTGTGTGTGTGTGTGTGTGTGTGTGTGTACATAAATCATGTGAAGCCTATATACAACACAACACCTTGATAAACTGAATATGTCCGAACTGAGTACACAGCTGCTCAGTTCTTCCCTGTCCACCATCTTGAATCCATCTTTATCCTTGTTCTCCATCATCTCTTCCAGCAAACCATTCCAAAACCTTAACACTCTGTAAGAAGAAATATTTCTTTGGGGCTAACTTGAATCCTCCTGTCAGCTGTCAGTTATGCCCCTTCTGTCTTATGGAGCTGTTCTCTTATTCTGTTCAGTCTGTATACACAGTGTATATGTTTGGTCTTTTACCTTCTCAATGTATCTTCCTCTTTGCTCCTTTATCAGTTATCTCTTGTTTTTTTTTCCAGAAGCCCTTCCATCTGAACACATTCCATCAGTCAGACGGCCCTTTCTTTCAATGGCTTTCAGAACTACACAATGCTTGAGGTGTGCTGCCCTATATACTTGTAGGGTTACATCTCCATTTGTGAAGTCCTTTTCCTTTCCTGTCTCTCTCTCTCTCTCTCTATATATATATATATATATATATATATATATATATATAAATATATATATATATATATATATATATATATATATATATATAAATATTATTAAACACTGTCCTTTCACATTGCTCAGAAAAGTTCATTTAGTTACAGTAAGGATTAATAGGGCTTATTCCTTCTCATTTTTTCCTAGATCACTCTTCCTGAATAACCTTGCATTAGGTTTTGTTGTCCTCTAGGTGAATCATTTTAGACTACACTTTCAACCTCAGAAAGTTTGTTTTCTGCTCCTATTTAATAAGTCCTACTCTTTTGCCTTATATAAAGATATTAAACAGTTGTGGTTCACACACTGATTCATCTGTATTTACAACCTGTTGGCCTCAAGTTGAAGTCACTATGAATCCTTATATCCAGCCCTTCAAAGTGTCCTCATCCTAACTCATCCCTGCCAATTTACCTGCCAGTCTTTGGTAAGGGGTCACATGGAATGCCTTCCTAGCATCAGTATATGCTCTGTGTACTGGCTTCCACTCGTCTCCTCCTCCTTAACAAGGTTCAGGCGCAGAAGCCTGACAGGTTGATTTGTCATCATGTTTCCCTTGTGAACACAGGTTGATGTACATCTAAGAGTGATTTGATCCCCACTATTTAAACAGTATTCCTCTAAGAACACCATCTAGTACTTTCTCTGGAATGGATGTCAGACTCGCTGATCTTTAGTTTTTGGGTCTATCACAGATACTTCTTTAAAAAGAAACACTGCAACGGCCTCAACCCATTTCCTTGGTTTCACTCCTTTCTTTGCTGAGAGACTAAGTAGATGAGGGTCACACAGCACCCTTCCTAGTTTTTTTTAATTTTCTTGGTGAATGTTATCCAGTCGATGCAGCATTTCTAGTCTCAGTTTTGTCAGCACTTCTTGGGCCTACTTGCTGACATTTTCATTCATTAGTGCCTTGCTTTTTTCTCACCTCCTTCTCCTTCTACTGAGATGTTTCCAGTCTTTTCCTTAGTGAGTACATTTACAGATTGATCTTACAGTAAGTTAGCCTCTTCTTGTGTACCACCATACAGTTCTACATTTTCATCCTGTGCTGCAAAGTCTTTCTTCACTTTTCACCCTTCCCCTTCTAACCTGATGTTTGTCATCACTCCTTGTTTGCTCATGTCCCCCTGTCCAGTTACTATTCTTTTTGATGGCTTGTTATATGCTTTTTTGGCCTCTTATGGCTTCTTTTTTGCATTATTGCAATTCATAACATATTCCCACATCCTTTTTACATTGGCTTGTATAATTCCTCTTATTCCTAAAGAGTTCCTTCACCTCTGTGTTCATCCATTTTCCTTCCCCATACTGCACTTCTGTTTATTTTGATTTTTCACACATTCTTCAGAACTGCTTCCATGGGTATAACCCATTGTTTTTCAGTGTTGCTAAGTTCCTTCTTTTAGTCTATGACTTAGGTTGCTATGTGTGTTGCCTCTTAGTCCTAAACTTCAGACTTGGAATCCTCTTGCATCGGTTGCTTTCTTGAAAGGTACAGTTGTGTGGTCACTGTTTCTCACCTCCGCCATCACCTTTACTTCAGTTGCTTCGATAATGTTAGCATACAACATGTCTACTATTGTTTTCTTCTTAGATGGATTCTTTACCACTTTCTCCATTCAGCTCCCTTTCAGGATTTTAATACTCAATACTGCTACACATGAAAGAGCAAAAAACAACATGCGATTCCACCAAGAAAACAGACAACTGTGAAAGTTGCTTCAGAATGATTAAAGTGTTTGTGTGTGGGGGGCTCCTGTACTACATATTTGAGGTTTATACCACATACCACTATTAACTGAATATATATCTTTACTTTAGAACATGGGGAGTATTCCAGGATGCCACAGACATGGAGTTAATACAGATTATTCACTGAAAGAAGCTCTCAGTTGTAAGGCTCACATATATGATCCTAACAATTACAGTAGCACTCATTGCATTTCTCTTCCCTTTAGGACTTTCACCAAAGCTTTTTTCTTTTTGATGTAGACATTAGAACATCCCACTTGACCCCTGATAGATAAAGAGTTTAAATTTTAATGACCTTGTCCCTTCTTGTCACGCTGTCTGTTTTGCACTAATGTATCTCTTGCCTTCCCCCTCCCCAGTCCTAGTGCTTTATAAATAGTAGTCAAACACCATGTCTCTCCCTTTTTCCATTACCTTTATTGTAAGGACTCGAGCATTATCACCAGTTCCTTTTCTACTGCTTTTTTGCACCCTTCATTTACATAAAATACCACACCCACTCCCAATTCTCCTATTCCTTATATAAATGATCACAGCCCACTGTTCATTCGGCTTGTTAATGTGTTTCCCATATTAAGTTATACTTCTGCCAGCAATACTTACCGTTGCCCCTTCACATTTTTGTCCTACATCCCTGACACTGCACAATACTTTAGTCCAATGCCATTCTCCATCTTTTTCTCTCTCCTTCATCCCAGTCCCCACTACTTAAAATTACACTCGCACTCAGTGTGTCATTTCTGAGTCTTTCAGCTTTTGCTTCCCTTGGTTACTCAAATGGAACCTTTTCCTTTCTTGGTGGCACATAACCTTCATACAAACCCACCAGTTACCTAATCTCCCATGTCCTGATCTTTGTACAGGTCCTCCTACCAGCTGTTGTGTTGCTGCATTTTCTCTTTATTCTGTGCTAGTCCTGGGTATAAATAGCACCTCCATCAGCTGACAGTCTTTATCATTTTGTTACATCTGGCTGGCAGTTCTTTGATTGTTCACTGTATTCCTTTGGCTCTCCCCATGTCACATTTATATTTTCCCTAAAAGACTGTTAGCTGACCCTGTCATATTCTCTACTTGATGGATTTCTGCACTACTTGCAGAGTTCTAGCCAATGTTTGCCACAGTTCCTTGTCTTCCTATACCACGTTAATGCTTAGTTTTATTGCTCTATTGTTGGCCCTGCAACCCTGGATACTGAGCCAATTGTTATAAACACATACTTCTTCATGGCCCTGATTACTGAGCTCATAATTATTACCACATACCTCCTTGTGGCCCTGGTTACCAAGCCCATTATTTTGAGCACAACCTCCTTGTGACCATGGTTACTGAGCCCCTTAATATTAGCACATACCTCCTTGTGGCTCTGTTGACTGAGCCCATTATTATTAGCACATAACCTCCTTGTGGCCCTGGTTACTGACCTAGTACTGTGAGCACAGCCTCCTTGTGGCCATAGTTACTGTGCCCCTTATTATTATCACACATCATCTTGTGGACCTGGCTACTAAGCCTGTTATTAAGAGCACATACTTCCATGTGGCCCTGGTAACTGAGCCCATTATTATTAGGACATATCTCCTCCTGGTCCCGGTTACTGAGCCCATTATTATTAGCACATATCTCCATGTGGCCCAGGTTACTGAGCCCATTACTATTAGCACATACCTTCTCTTGGCCCTGGTTACTGAGCTCATTATTATTAGCACATACCTCCATGTGGCCCTGATTACTCAGCCCATTATTATTAGCACATACTTCCTCTTGGCCCTGGTTACTGAGCCCATTATTATTAGCACATATCTTCCCATGGCTCTGGTTACTGAATCCATAAGTATCATCACATACCTCCTTGTGACCTTGGTTATTGAGCCCGTTATTATTTTTAGAACATAACTGCTCATGTCCCTGGTTGCTGAGTCCATGATTATCACCACATGCCTCCTCAAGTTCATGCTTCATCCAATTAATGGATTTCTGTTTCCGTTTGACCCTTCTCTGCCATTGTTTGTTCACTTGTCATTAACCTCTTCCTCATTCATCTCTCTCTCTTTCTGAATTTACTCTAGTCTCACTGTCCCTTGTCTATGTTAGTACTTCATTGCAAACCAACACATAAACGCACACGCACAAAACATACACAGACACAAGCACACACACACACACACACACACACACACACACACACACACACACACACACACACACACACACACACACACATGCACAGACATGCGGGCACAGGCAAAGAACAATTAAACTGTGTTTTCAGCAAGTTGAGGTACTCCTAAAGTGTGTGTGTGTGTGTGTGTGTGTGTGTGTGTGTGTGTGTGTGTGTGTGTGTGTGTGTGTGTGTGTGTGTGTGTGTGTGTGTGTGTGTGTGTGCATGTCTGTGTATGCATGTGTCTTGTCTGTGTCAGTCTGTCTGTGTAGGCCTGTGTCTATGTGTATGTATGTCTATGATAAATCATTTAGGCATATACGTTTCCTAGGTATGTGCCAGCACTTGTCCAGCTCTGTTTGATTTACCTACCAGATGTACATGCAAAGCTTTAGTAAAGCCACCACCATAACAGACTGCTTTCACAGATGCCTCCCTCTGTTCTAAACCAGAATCACATTTGCACAGTTCTGGCTCTGAAGCCACACTCCCATCAGAAGAATATGTCTGCTGTGCACCCAAACAAAGCCTATACATGGCTACTTAGTACAAACTTTAAATACAAAGCCAGTATACTTATGTAAATCTTCTTCCTTAGATTAATGTCTAGTCCATGCCTTTGTCTCTCACATGTAGAATATCAACACAGGTAAAATGTATTTATTTTTTATTAATTCTAGAAAAAGCTTACTTACATGTGTTCACAGCTGTAAAAAAAGGGAAAAAAAGAACATGATTATAAAATACACATAAAAACAATAAAGCACGTGCAAAGTTGCATTATATTTATTTTGTTCATTGTGTCTGCTATTCAGATAATGTATTCCTTGGTAATTCATAGTAATAGATCAGCAACAGGAACATTGAGACTAGCAGCATGTTCGCAATAATCCTTGTTAACACTCAGAAAAAAATAACCATACAATAGTAAACGTACAGAACAAAAATCTATACCTAGCAAAAATGTATTAACTCATGTTTCTACTATGATATGAATAATACCCCTTCTCCATTTTGTAGGGACTGTAGCAGATTCCGCAACAAAAGAAAAAAAAAAATGGGAACAAGTCCATGTGGTTGTTCACACATTCATTCAAATCCAGTGTTGCATTGTTACTTTAGTTTCAGTTACTTCATCATGATGCATATTGTGATAAAGTCTACAAGCAAAAGCAACATTTAAATAAATGCCAAGGAAAACATTAAATATTTAGTTTCATTATATTTCACAAATGAAAGAATATTTTTTAAACACAGTCCAAAATTCAGCAATTTCATTTCAAAACCTTTGTTGCCAGGCTCCACTACATTTCTTTTTACTCGATGCTGACTAGGCCAAGCTTTGTTTTAATTAAGAGCTTAAAGAAAAGTAAAGCCTACCTACTGGGGGGGGGGTCTAGAAATAGAATGGAAATATTATTACTTGTGACTTATTTCATCAAGGTGAGGTACTCCTAAAGGATTCTTCACATCAAATGGGACAGAATTCTGATGGACAGAACTATGAAAGAGTAATATGTCTTTTCCTAAGGCTACATAACTACAGGGAAAAGGTGTGATACACTTGGAGTTTCCTCCATTTTCTGTGGTTGTACAAATTTATATAGGTCTAGTGGTGAAGGTTGAGTCTGTGTTACAAGAACACACTTCATTTCGGCAAAGTGATGTCTGATCATACAAGGTGAACATATTCTTGCACATGCACCAAGGTTACTTCTCAGAACACATAATGCAACAAAAAAGAAGTTATGTACCTACCATAACATTCCATGTTATTTGTCCTTCATCTCGCCTTCCTTCTTGATGGATGGGTTCGGAGCCGATCCTCGGCTCTGACTTAGCCACTTACTATAGCTTGAGAGCTCTTTACTGGCTTGAGGCTACACTTTATCCCAGAATGCCCAGCGCCAGCTACCCAGATCTCATTTGAGATAGCTCAGACTAGACATAATTATAGAAGATAATCCATTAATAAACCTGGATATACAGTTAATTGTCATGGTTTGGTTGAGAAGCAACTAATAAAAACAAATTAGCCAGTGAAACCATTGAGAAACTCCTCTCAATCCTCGAGGAAGGGGGAAGGAGGGAGGGACGCAAGAAGGAAGGCGAGATGAAGGACAACTAACATGGAACGTTATGGTAGGTACATAACTTCTTTATGTTAAGTTGTCCAATGTCGCCTTCATTCTTGCTGGATGGGACAGTGTCCCTAGCACCTCAATCCTGGGTGGCTCATTGGAACAGACTCTTCAGAACCTTTAAACCAAAGGAAGCTCTGCCCTGGGAGACCACATCTACTTTGTAATGAGAAATGAATGTATGAGGATCTGCCCAAGTAGCTGCTGCACAAATTGAATCTATGGGCAATCTAGATTGAAATGCTACCAAAGCAGCTACTGACCTAGTTGAATGACCTTTGGGTTTTGTTGGAAGATCTTTTTGTCGCAAGTGGTAGGTATGGACTATAGTGCCCGATAACCATTTTGACAATGCTACTTTAGAAACTGGAAGGCCTTGTTTGTTGTTAGCAAATGAAAGAAACAACTGATCTGATTTGTTCATTTCTTTAGTTCTATGGAGATAGAAACACAGTTGTCTATGCACATCCATTTGGTGTAATCTGTATTCTGCCTTGTTGGAATGATTAGGGAAAAAGACAGGGAGTTCAATGGATTGATTCAAATTGTGGTCTGAACAAACTTTGGGTAGAAAAGATGGGTTAGTTCTCACGGAAACCCTGTCTTTGTGAAAAACTAGGTATAGAGGGGAACACATAGTGCATGAAGTTCTGAAACACGTCTGGCAGAAGTAATAGCAAATAAGAAAAGAGTTTTCCAAGAGAGAAACTTCAAGGAACATGATGCTGCTGGTTCAAAGGGTGGTAGTATCAAGGAGGCAAGAACCAAATTGAGATCCCAAAGTGGAAGTGGCTCTTTCACTGGGGGTGTAAGTAGAGATGTACATCTCATAAAGGCCTTACAGAGTTTGTGAGACGTTATGCTAGAGTTAGAAACTCCGACATGAAAATATGAAATGGCAGCCAGTTGTACTCTGATGGTAGCAGCTGCTGCACCAGACTAAAACAGTTCTGCTAGGAAGTCCAAAATCTCATGTACAGGAGCTGTAAAAGGATCTAAATTCCTGGATTCTGCCCAGTAAGAGAATCTTTTCCATTTGTAGCATAGACTTTCCTTGTATTTGTCTTATGGGAGGAAACAATAATATCACGCACTGCTGGGGAAATACTGGGGAGCCTGGCTAGGATTGGAAGTGGAGTAACCAAGCTGTGAGCTTCAGAGATTGGAGAAATTGGTTTAGCCCACCTGATTAATGAATCAAGAGGTCCAGTACTGAGTCCAGAATCCAAGGCTGGGCTAGAAGGTGGGGGTGAAGGAACAGAAACCAAATCTGTCGAGACCAATAAGGAGCAATGAGGATCATTTTGCAACTCAGCAATTTTGCTTTCTGATGGACTTTTAGAATTATGAGGAAGGAGGAAATGCATAAAGGAGTCCCTGAGGCCAATCATGGACTAGAGCATCTCTGGGTGTCTGGCCTGGAGGAGGAACAAGGGAGAAGTAGCTGCTGAATTTGTTGTTGAGGGGAGAGGCAAAGAGATCGCAGCAAGGCTGGCCCCATTTGTGGAAAATAAGATCCACAATTTCCTGTTTCAGAGACCACTCGTGAGGCATGAGGATAGCCCTACTGTGCCTGTCCGCTATAACGTTGGATGTCCCAGGGATATGCACTGCTATCAGAAAACATTGGGAGGAAATCACCCATTGCCACAGTCTGAGGGCCTCTCGGCACAAGGGGTAAGACCTGGTTCCACCCTGTTTGTTGATGTACCAAACCACTGACATATTGTCTGTCTGTATTGCAATAGTCCCGGCAGGGTGAGAGTCTTGAAGAGCTTGCAATGCTAGGAGCACCACTCTCATCTCCAGGACGTTGATGTGCAAGTGGTACTCGTGAGGTTGCCAAGTGCCTTGGACTGTCTTCCCTAGATAATGCCCCTCCACACTATCAGGGAAGTGATCGGATGGGGTTCCATGAAAGGTCTGCCCTGAGAAACTAGTGGGGAGACCATCCACCAGGAAAGGTGTCTTTTGCAAGACTCTGTAATTAGCATCATGTGAGACGTGTAATTCCTGGAAGGACTATTGTGTGAAAGAAGCCACTGAAGGATTCTCATGTGAAAGTGTGCTAAGGGGACTAGAAGAATGGCTGCTGCCATGGACCCTAGAACTTGAAGAACATAGGTTCATAGGTTGGGGTTTGCATACTAGTCTCCTGCCCACACATTCATATTTCTCGGTAACAGTGCCATCTCCCATCCCCCTTCCAAGATGAGAAAGATTCAGTAATTACATGGCTAGGCCTTCCCAGCAGACACTGATGATTCCCGGGTAAACCCATAGTGTTCCATCCCAGTCCAGCATTTCTGATCAGTTGGCATGAGGGCTCTATGCCTTTTGATCCTGGTGAAGAGTCTTTCGGGAGTCTCTGGTGATGAATCTGGAGCATGGAGTATGTCTATTTATATATCTTTGAGACTTAGTTCTACATATCTAAGCTCCAGAGGACCATAGAGCTTGTGGAGCATGTCTATTAATCTGAATATGACATGGCCTTGTCCCTTTGGCACAGATTGATCTTTGGAGTCTTTTGTATGCTCTTTCCAACTGGAAGTTTCGGGTAATGGGTGTCGGTAAGGTACATTCTGAATTGAGCTAGGACTGGTCTGGTCGGATGGGGTGAGGCCAAGTACAATGACCTCGATCCTCTCATGTGAATGGATGGGAATACTCAAATGATGGTCTGATAAGGTAAGAGAATTAGGTGTCATGCAAATGCCTGTCCTGGACTGTCAACTCAGGATCAGGTGGGCTCCCTGGGTCTCTTCTAACTTTAATTCTTTGATATTTTAAGACCTGGTAATTAATGGTGTGTTTTTTCCCAATAACTTTTATACATTTTTTGGATATTTAGCTTAAGGCCATGGCTCTGGCACCTTAAGCTTCTTCTTTGGAGACCCTCTGGGAGAGATGTCTGTGTGATGTCTGTGTCTGCTCTGGTCAGTCAGGTCCACTCATGAGAGAAGTCTGGAACAAGTCTGTGTCTTGTTTGCCTGCACCCCAAAAAAAATAAATACAAGAGGAATGCAAGACTGATGTCAGTGGGACAGTCCTGACCGGTGCTTAGAGTCTGACATGGCACCAGCAACTCTAACCCTGTGTGTTCTGTCCCTGAGCCAGTTTGCAACCCATCTTGTGACACATGGACCAGCAACTCTAACCTGGAGCTTTTCTAAGCTGATGTTTGCGGGGGTATTGTGTGTATATTTTTTTACATGCTAGCTGTAGGTAGGCTGTGTGGATGTTTGGCAACCCCTTAGTGATGGCGCTGTTAGGACTGTTTTGAAAAGTTGACACTGCCTTACCCTTGGCAATGGCCGACGGTAGGACAAGCTGTCTACCAAGTTCAAGAGGTATTGTGCCCTTTTATTAGTTTTATTTTCCAGATCCATGTTCGTAGGGCCCACAAGCTTGAGGCTATGATTTTATGGGGGCGGTAATTTCCAGGGTCCTCAACAGGAGGGATGGAGAGGGGATGCAGACGCCTCTCTTTATGTCTTTGTGGAGGGTGCAAGGCTAAGATTAAGCGGTATGTATGTGTGCAGCCTTGGGTTTCATTGAGTTTGTGTAGCTCACAGCCGGGACTGGGGCCCCAGTCCCATTGATGCTGTGTTTTTTTTTTAGAGAGAGCAGCTCTGCTTTGCTTTCTGAGAGAGATGGGGGGAGGGCATCTGACTGTGGGGATATATTTTCTCTTTTGGGGGGGAGGGGGGAGGGGGGGGAGGAATTGCACTGAACCTGTCTCCAATGTCTGTTGGTGGGTTCTGTTTTTTTTTATCATTTTGATTTTTTATCTAATTCTCTGGGCCTGTCTGTTTCCACCCATTTTTCTAACATAAGGCCAGAAAGCCTAAGAAGGTTTGTGTCATTATTTTTTTTATTTTCTCTCAAAGTTGGCCTTTCTATGATTTTGGGTAGTTTTTTTTTTTTGCTAGTATTGATCAGAGCCTGCCCTCCCTTTAGGATTTTTCTGTCATGTAGTAGCTTTCTCCTCTTGTTGTAGAGTTTGTTTATGGCTGGGGTCCACCAGACCGGGTGCCTGCCTTTGGTGGAAAGGGTCTTGATTTTATTAGGGATTGCTTGATCCATACATTTGATTCGAATTCTTTTGCTCCTCAGGAGAAGTGACACCTGTTTTTGAATAATGGAAACTCTTTCCTGAGACAATTTTACAATCATTTTTCTTGGGTTCAGCTCTGCTCCTATGTAAGTTATAGATTGACAGGGCAACAAGGCAGATTTTTCAAAGTTTATTGTGATGCCTAGTTGAGCACAGGATATGATGGTATAATCTTGTGCTTCTATAAGTTGTTGCCTGGTGGTAGCAGTGAAGAGCCAGTCATCCAGATAAGGAAACACCTGGAATCCTTGATGTCTCAGGTGA
This sequence comes from Protopterus annectens, assembly GCF_019279795.1. NCBI lineage: Eukaryota > Metazoa > Chordata > Ceratodontiformes > Protopteridae > Protopterus > Protopterus annectens. The sequence goes on along the minus strand of NC_056746.1, from coordinate 611,982,397 downwards.
GCCGTGACTACTGTCATGCATTTGGTGAACACCCTGGGGGCTGTGGTGAGACCAAAGGGCAGAGCTCTGAATTGGTAATGACTGGCCCCTAACCAGAAGCATAGAAATCTCCTGGACCGTCTGTCCATTTTTATATGATAGCACATGTCCTAAAGATCTATGGAGCACATCCAATTGTCCTGACCCAGAAAGGGGAGAATGGACTGCAGTGTTACCATCTGGAACTTTTCTTTTTGTACAGATTTGTTTAACCTGCTCAGATCCAGAATTGGTCTCCAGTCCCCTGTCTTTTTGGGCACTAAAAAGAATCTTAAATAAGTTCCAGATCCTATTTGGTCTGCAGGGACTTCCTGGATGGCTCTTTTTTCTAGCAGTCTTGAAACTTCTGTGACTGCCTGATCCCTTAGATTGGGTGGAACATCTGGGATGGACTTTTTTGAAACAAAATGGGGTTGATGAAAGGGAATCTTGTAACCTCCGGATATAATGGTAAGTACCCATTTGTCTTTTGTAATATTTTGCCAGGCGGTTGGGTACAATGAAAGCCTTTCCCCGACTGCCTCCAGAGTTGAGCAGTTGGGCATCCCTTCAGGGATGCTAATAGGGTTCAGAAGAGAACGTATCTCTGTCACCCTGATTTTGCAGACCCTCTCTGCCATGAGGGTGGTGTCTGTCATTGTTATTATTTCCCCCTCTGCCCCTGGGGGAAAATTGACCATGTGCATCAGGCAAGGGGCCCTGGGATTTTAAAAAACACATCTTTCCACCCTTCTGACCTTTTGGGTATGGTCTGGCAGGAGTGAAAAAATGGACTCTGACATCAGAGAGTGTCTTGCCTTCCTGCTAGCACCTGGTAAGTGTGCCTTTCACCTGAGGCCCAAAAAGAGAGGAGCCATCAAAGGGGTCATTGGTGAAGGACGCTCGGAAAGGTTCCTCAAACTGACACAGCCACAGCCACAGCCACGAATGTCTCCTAAGAGCTACTCCTGTTCCTGCAGCTCTACTCATTCCATCGGCTGCATATGAAATAAGCCTCGTGGAGGAGTTGACTGTTGAATTAAGAGTCGCAAGCTGGGTAGCTACCTTGGTTGAAACTCCCTCAGCTGTGGGATCTTGTATGGTCTCTCCAAGCTCTTTTAGGAGATCCCTCTGAAGCCTATGGGAAAGATAGTTCAGGGACCTAAGGGCGAAGGTCACTGATGAAAACATTCGCTTCCCATATCTGTCCATTGTACGAGTCTTTATTTGGTGGATGGACAGATGAGGAGGTTTTAGCTAACTTTCTCTTTGTGGCTGCTGCTACTACCATGGCATCAACTGGGACACCCTTAGTTAAAAATTGTTAGTCTTGGGGAGCTGTGATGAATTTATTGGGTCTCCTCGGGACAGGTTCCATGGAATCTGGAGCTGACCAAGCCTTTCGAGACACTACAGACATGAGTGAATCAAAAGGTGGAGACACCCAGGAGGTGGAAAGTCAGGAACTAAATGCGTCCAGGTATACAGACTCATCCTCGGAAGGGGCTAGGGAAGTCCAGCTATGCCTCTGTCTGAGAATCTCAAGGATGTCTGAACAGGAAACATCTTCAGAGGGGGACCTTGGGGTCCCCTCTGATTTATCCGAGTCTGTATCTGAGGTGACAGACTCAGGGGAGTCTAGGTGCTTCCTCTTGCATGTTTTCTTCTGGGAAGCCTGCTCAGAATGCTCTGGGGAGGCTTTGGAAGAAGAGGGTTAACCCAATGGGGTGTTCTGGGGCATAGGTTCCCTACGCTTTGAGGCTGGAAGAGGAAGAGCAGAGGTTGTCACAAGTGCCGAGGGGGACAGAGCTGATGGAACTGATAGTGGAGCCATCTGTGGGGACAGCACTCTCCGCATGACCTTGAAAGCATCATGGTCTCAACACAAGGAGGACTCCAGCTACGAGGACACAGGAATACCACCCTGCACTGAGGGCGACAGCTCCAAGGCTGATGTGGGAGCCAAGCACAACTGAGCCAGTGCACCGAGAGGGAGAGCGAGGTCAGACAAGGGTCCGATGCCACTTCTCCCCACAGAGCCAATGAGAGAGCTTTGGCACCCAGATACCTCGATGGGGGGAAGAATCGAGGTAATCGGTGCCAACTTTGGAGCCGATGAGGATGTCATCGGAGCCGAAGGAACCACTATCGGAGTATCCATGGACTCCGGCTCCGAACTAATAGTCAGAGGAGGAATCAAAATCAAAGCAGGTGGAGCCAAAACCTGTTGAGGTGGGCTCAAAAGCATTTTAGCAAGGGTCTGTGACTTAAGCAACCTACTGACCACTCTCTCCACATCCTGATCTGATAACCTCGAGGATCAAGAGGCGTGGGAAGATGAGTGATGACTGGACTTGCTTTGAAGTAGTGGTGATTGTGGCACCGA